>NC_133649.1:177344949-177644949 GCF_009905375.1 Apium graveolens | reverse complement strand
TTCTGATCAATATTTCTAAACTCTGATAGTGATATGTCTGTTTAGGTAACTATTCAATCCTATGAGGATAACTGATCTAGATGCTGACCTAGTAGTCTTCAATAAACAAGGGATCCCATATAAGAAATAATTATTTCTGTGGAAATCTATTGACACAGGCAAATTCTGATAATTGAGCATAGTTGAGTTTACTTGGTCTATCTTATTACTAAGTCATAAACTAGAATATTGCTTCTCATCTGTTAAGTTCTGATGCTAGTAAATCTGTTGAATGTACTAAGTGCTGATAAACCTCTCTTATCAAAATAAAAAGAAAATAATCATGGATTAAAATCAGGTACTCCTTTGAGATCTAGAGTACAAATGTGGAAGGGACGACCCAAGTGCATTGCTGGTATTAAGTAAATATGCATTAGAAAAGCAAAATATTTTCTTGGTGACTTTTCACACTCTATGATTACTGGAGAAATACTCTGATAATAGCATAAATTCTGATAAACAGTCGTGACTCACTTACACTGAGAAGCCACTGTAAAATGGAATTTAAAAAGATGCACAAAATTAGCACAAAATAGTTGAGGTGGACTCAAGCATGAACTCATTCAACAGTAGGTTTCAGAATAATGACAGCTCTTTAGCAGAGTTTTAGTTATGCCTTATTTCTAAGATGTACAGAAGTGAATCAGACTTTACTCTTTGTCTGATATTTAGCTTAATGCACACACTAACCACTCCATATGAATGATGAAAATCACTGTGGTAATCTATGTTGTTTTAGATGAACAGTCATTGTGTCACATTGCACAAATTCTGAGGACAAGTTCTGATTGCATTATCTGATGATTAAGTTCTGAAGAATATAAATCAGAATTTGTGTGAGCACTTACTAAAATAGGCATTCCTTTTTCGAGTTAAGAAATTATGTTCTGATGACTGTTAAGTTCTGATATAAGTCTAAGTTCTGATATTACAGTCTGATTCTTTACTTGACTTATTTGTGGATAAAATTTGACAACAGTCTCAGTTTAAACCAGAATATGTTGAAGTGGAAGAATAATAGTCACTATAGTTAGGGATAGTGGTACTCGTACATGAACAGTCAACTTTTACTTGCTTCTTGTGCGCATTAAACCATGTTTTCTCTTTCCAATGAATGTTTTTCTTTTTCCAAGTCTGGGGAGACGAGGTAGAATTAATTCTACCTGTTAGCATTAAATTTCTTTGTGTCTCCTGGCATTCTCTTGCCTATATAAGCAACCACTTCACATCAGCCTTCCCATTAAATCTTTTATCACAAACTCACCTTCATAATCTTTATATCAAAAACACCATGGTCAATTACAATATGTTTTTGAACTACGAAACATTTGACATGGAGCTGAGCTGTGCCGATTGGCAGTAGGAATGACACGTCACTGCCATTCCTGATGAGATATGGGACTTAGTTCCCCAGGAGGTACTCACCCACCTCCTGTTCTTCTACATGGACTACCATCGCCATCTGGAGCGATTGGAGGAGGAACGGCTAGAAGCTCTCCGCCAGCAAGAGCGAATCATTCGACTCGCTATTCTGTTTGTCGAGAGTAGGAAGAATAAATGATTTATTTTCTTCTTCCTATTTTTCTTCATCATCAGCCTTGCCCTACTTTTTGATCTGGGACAAAGGCTGTTGACGTTAGGTTTAGCAGCTTAGGGCAATCTTGTAAAAAGTTCTGATGTAATTTAAATTTCATGAATGTATTCTCTTGATATATTAATGAAATTTGTTTTTGTTTCAAGATCTTGTCTCTGAGATATTTTATAATGCATTGATAAATCCTGAAACATATTCATATTTTGATGACCATATAAATTCTGTTTTAACTTAAGTTCTGATTTTACTTTATCAGTACTTGCTCATCTGATTTATTATGGTCATTTTCACTCGAATTTTTTTTCAGAATACTGTGTTGCAGTGAAAAATAATTAAATAAGTGGGAACAGTTTCAATTTTGAATTAAAACTGATTCACCTTGATTAATGGAATAACTGGGTAAGTGGAACGGTTTTTTCCTTGAAAAACTGTAAGTGGGTAAGTAATGATTACTGTTTTCTCGTGCCCATTAACTATTCATTTTTACTGCATGTCTGACAGGTGTCCAACGGTTACATTTTTTTTCAAAAGTATAAGTAAGACAGAGAAAGGATTTTTTAATCTTTTATTTCCTTTCATACTTTTTCTCTCTATTTGCTTTTACTCTCTTTCTTCCTCTAACGTTGGTTTTTCATATAGGCATTCTATCAAACACCTAACAGGCACGTATAAATCTCGATTAATTTCATAGCACCTAAGGATTTAATCATTGATGGAGCTAAATTTGTTCCAAACAACTATGCTGCAATTCTTGATAATGCTGAAGCTCCGTCTGAATTGCATTTTGTGCAAGATCTTCTTGCACACAGTGACATCGGGTATGCATTGACCCAACCTTCAGTCTTCTCAAGCCAACAAGTTCTGACACTTTGGAGGACTGGAAACTTTGATAATGGTGGTCAAACTGGTACTCCTAGTATTATTTTCGAAGTGGGTGATTCTCCATATGCAGTCACTCCTGGTACAATACGCAAGGCTCTACATCTCCCAGAAGGATGTACTTTTTCAATTCCAGAGGAATCAGCTCTTCAGGAGTTAATGGCCAGTTTGGGGTATGAACAGAGTTTGGCAAAGCTTGGGCAGTTGAAATGGGCTCATATCAGAAGGGAATGGAGTTTCTTCTTCGACTGCATCACTAAAGCTTTTGGGAACAAGTGTTCGAATTTTGATGCCATCCCCATAATGAGTCAGCACATCGGGTATGCCATTATAAACCAAACTCATTTTGATTTTGCAACGGCTATAATAGGTTTTATTGGGGATAGGATGACAGAGGATAGGAATGTTATTTACTTTACTAGATTCTATCAACTTATATATACTTTTTGTACTGATGAACCTCGACTAACCAGTACCTTAACTCCACCTTTCAAAGTTGCAAAACGTTACTTTAATGACCTGGTAAATGCTGACACTAAGAAACCAGTGGTTAGACCTTTACAGATTCCTCAGTCTGTAAAACAGATCTTAGTAAATGTTGATCCTGATTCCTATAGATCTGTTTATCTTGATGTCCAACCAACAACCACCTCCCAAACACCACAACAACCATCAGAACATACCACTCATACTACTCAACCAACCCTCAGGTAGTATATCAAATCCTATCTCTCCACTTCACAGACAGTTCAACCCTCATCCTCAACACCTACTGTGAAGCCTTCATCTTCCAAGCCTAAGAGGATAAAGACTGTTCCTCAAACACCTCAAAAGAGAAGGAGGATTTCTTTGAGAGATGAGTCTGACAGTGAGGAACAGGTTTCTACATCAGAACCTGTTCTCAAAGAAGCTGAGACAGTGACTTCTCAGAAGGATTCTGGAATTGGGGGATCTAGGCTTCTCAAGAGGCTTAGAAGAATGACTGTTCCTGACACTCCCAAGGAATCCATATCTACAAAGAGATACAAGAAACATAGGGCAAAAAGGCCAGTTTCAGATGATGAAGAAGCAGCAGCTAAGGAAGGAGATCAGGAATCTCTGATCTCAAAAGAAAAGGAATTTGCTAAAGTCACTTCTTCTTCATCAACTCCATCTCAGGAAGCTGTTCCTGACAAGGCCAACATACCATCTGTGTCTCCTGTTCGTACGTCTGTATCTCCTATTGTTCCAGGCACAAGTACTGAAATTGATGTTCAGAACCTGGTTGTGCCTGAAGTAATTCTCTTAGAAGCTCCTACAATAACTAATCCATCAACAACACTTGTTACTGATGCTGCTCAAACTCCAGAATTATCTACTACACCTTCTTTGCATCTAGATTCTGATGATCAGAATATAGGTGAGCATCAGGATATGGCTGTTGATCAGAACTTAAAACCAGATCAGCAATTAGAGGATTCTGAAGCCTCCATTGCTACTCACACTGTTGTTTTATCAGAAGATAGTGATTCTGTAAGTTCTGATGCTGCAAATGCTGGAGATACTGGTGATGTTGCTCCAAATACAGATGCTGATGAAGCAGGTCCTTCAGGACATGCTCCTCAACAACTATTCTTAAATCTGAACTTGTTAAGAAGTTTGTTACCAAAGAAGCACCAGTGCCTTGGAGTGAAACTCCTGCAGGACATGAGTGGACTGAGGAATGGAACTCAGTTTCCTGTGTTCCATCTGCAAAGCATCTGGCTGAGCACTTGACAAAAGCTGATGAAATGTTAAATTCTGATGATTTCAAAACCCAGCTTAGAGTCACTGCATTGAGTACTAAACATCTACAAGGTCTCCATTCAACTACTCATGCAGAGCTACACAAGATTCAGGAAGAATTCATCAAACAGGAACAAATTCAGAAAATTGACAAGAAAAAGTTCTTCCAACCTACCTTTGACAGGATTGCTTATATTAAGAAGACTCAAGAGAAACAACAAGCTCAGATTGATGATATTCTGCAAAATCAAGCTTCTCAGCAATCTCAACTTACTGAAATCCAAGCCTCAGTGGAATTGCTTGTCTCTCTTCTACTACCTGCTCATGCCAAAAAGGGGGAGAAAGTAATTAAGTCCAAATGCAAGACTGACAAGACACTGAAAGGGAAGGATGATGAAAAGGATGATCAAGGAAACTCTGGAATGGGTAGAGGTCATAGTCAAGGTAGAGGTTTCTCATCAAGAAAAGCTGAAATCACAAGTCACAGGACAAGTTCTGATACTGGAAAAAGAATTAGTTCTGCTACTGGTAAAAGGATAAGTTCTGATGAACTTTTAGATCTTGATGAAGAAATGTCAAGACAGTTATTTCTTCAGGAAAATCCAGGAATGGACTTGGAGAGTTTAATGGAAGAAGAAGCCAGACTTAAATAAGAAAAAGTCATATCTAAATCTGAAGCTTCTGGTGAAAAGACACTTCCAAAACTCAAATGCATTGTGATAAAAGAAAGGACAAATACTGAAGCAACATTGGCTAAATCACAACCGCAGATAGATCCAAGATTCAAGGGTAAAGAAAAGGTTGGTGAACCTATCAAGGTTTATGTGCCTCCTGAGAATGAAGAAATCACTGATGAAAAGGATGATCTTGCTCTGACTTCAAGAAAAGTTCTTAAAACAACCTCTGACATGGCTCAAGTTGTTCAGAGTCAAGAGGCAGTAAGTTCTGATATTCCAAATAAGCAAGTAACCTCTGACATAGCTCAAGTTAACTTGATATCAGAAGTTAGACCAAAGACACTCCTACCAGGATTCACTAAAGCAAAACAGACTCAACCTTTGAAGACTGCTGCAAGTGGTTTTGAAGCAAGAGTAGTTACTGGAAAGGAAGCAAGAGATAAAACTGGATTGGGAAGTGCTGATGAAAGAAGAATACAGAACACTACCAATGATCCAACTTCCTTGA
This sequence comes from Apium graveolens, assembly GCF_009905375.1. NCBI lineage: Eukaryota > Viridiplantae > Streptophyta > Magnoliopsida > Apiales > Apiaceae > Apium > Apium graveolens. Next base: position 177,639,488 of record NC_133649.1, on the reverse strand, counting down.
GTGAACCAGGTATTGGAGCAACTCCTGAGAGATTGAATCAACTGGAATCTGTACAAATGGTTTACCATACCTACTTGAAAGAACACATCTTGTTGTACTTCATGACAGTTGGTAGGGTTTATCATATAAGGTAAAATGCCATTCCATTGAAGTATTTTGAAGAATTGGAGCATGTACTATTCTTACTTCAAGTGGATGACAGATTGACAAGAAGTGCTGCAAACTATTTGAAGGATCAGATTCAGAGACAGAATAGGCTTTATTCTGTTAAGTCTGACAACACATATGTTCCAAAGTACAGAGATCACGAGGGTGATATAGTTGAAATGAATCCCAATACTGCTAAGATTATAACTACCTTTCTGGGTTACAGGGCTGTGGAATTCAATCTTGAGTCTGATAAAGCTTATTTGATCAGACTGGATCAGGATATAAGAAAAGCAAAGATTAATGATCTCAGGGCTGCAATCTTTCAAATTGGTGAAAATAATGCAGAGCTTAAAGATGCTAAAAGGAGGATGATTGATGAACTTAGATATGCTGAGAGATATTTGTTGAAGAACTATCTCAGAACAACTCCTGACATCAGAGAGATCAGAAGATGAAGCCAAGTCAAGATCTATAACTGATTAAATTCTGATATTTGTACAGACTGAAGCTGTTATCAGAAGTTAAATATTGGTAAGCTTTAAGGACTGTAAGTTGTAGTTATCTAGTCTAATTATCATGCATTTGTATTTAATGTTTTTGACATCATCAAATATCTGTTAAACTTGTATATTATGCTAATTTACAAGTTGGGGGAGATTGTTAGATATATTTGATAATGTCATGGTTAATATGATTTATGTTTAGTTTTCAGATCTTACTTAAACAGGATAAATCAGTACTTACTGGAAGGCAGGACTTAAGGATATCAGTACTTATATTATCAGGAGATAATCATCAGAAGATGGATATCAAAACTTAAGTGCTGAAGGATGTTCAGATAAGGACAGTAGCTGATTAAAGGAAAGAAGATTGAGATAAACATAAGAAGAGATATGCATGAAGAAGGAATTCTATGAAGAATAGAATACTTGGAAGAAAAGATATCTGATTAATATATTTTAGGAAGCAGAATTATATTCCATATGAATTAGCGATTATCTTGTAACTGTGTAGTATATAAACACAGACATAGGGTTTACACTATAAGTGTTATTATATTCGAGAAGATTATTCATTGTAACCCTAGCAGCTCTCGTGATATTTGTTCATCACTGAGAGGTAACAGTTCCATACTGTAACAGAGTTTATTGTTTAAATAAAGTTTGTTTTCTGTTACTTGAGATATTAAAGTTCGATTTGATTGTACTTTACACTGTATTCACCCCCTCTACAGTGTGTGTGTGACCTAACATATCTTCTGATAAAGTATTAGGACTTGACTCATGTCCATCTGATGTTGAATCAACATTGGATTCTGAAAGACTAGATTGAGAAGAACCTTGAGATGATTCTTCAGTGTTAGTACCATCAGTTGACCCTTGATGTTGCTCCCACTCAACATGTGCAGGTTCATTAGTACAATGATTATCTTCAGAATCTGAAGGCGTATTAGGATTTGGATCATCAGGATTTGACAGTTCATTAGAGTTTGATCTGGATTCCAACAATGTATTTTCATTTTCAAAAATTAGACTTTCATGAGTGTCTTCTTCAAAACAAGGAATCTTCTTATCATCAAAAGATATATTTATGGAGACAACTACAGTATTTGTTCTCGGATTGAAAACTCTGTATGCTCTTGATGGTGAGTATCAAATGAAGATTCCTTCATCAGCTTTTGATTCAGACTTTCCTAGCTGATCAGTATGAGTTCTCAAAACAAAGCACTTACATCCAAATACATGAAGATGTTTGAGACTTCGCTTCTTTTTTTTCAGCATTTGATAAGGAGTAACACCATGTCTATTTATCAGAGTGATATTCTGCGTGTAACGTGCTGTGTTTACTGTTTCAGCCCAAAAGTAAGTGAGTAGTTTTACTTCTTCCAGCAGAGTCCTGCCAACTTCAATAAAGGTTCTATTCTTCCTCTCAACAACACCATTTTGTTGAGGTGTACCAGGAGCTGAGAGTTTCTATTGAATGCCCTTGTACTTGCAGATTTCCTCCATTTTTGAGTTCTTGAACTCAGTTCCATTATCATTTCTCAGAATTTTCACTTTATGGGTGGATCTATTTTTGTAATAACTCAAATTTTTGAGACCTTGTAAAAACTTTTAATGAATAGTAACTCTGATAGACGGGGAAAACGTTTTAGCCCACACTATGTTGTGCATGAGAAAATGAGTTTCGAAGTTGATATTATGATTATACGTACCAAATGAGTATATGTAAATGCTATTAGTTTTCAAAGAAAACGAACTTTGAAAAATGACCATATTTACGAATCATCGAGGATTACGGGAATCGCAATATAATTACGAATTTAAAACCCTATGGATTTATATCCAAGTACGATAATTCAAAACATAAGGAATAAATACGAAAGGATTTCATCGCGAACCATTTGCGAGAAAGTATTACAAAAACGTTTAAGCGACCGAAAGAACGCGTAAACGATTAAATAAACGTAACGCACTAACTAGCCGTGGTAGAAAATTAGCCATGGTTACTTTATTAAATAGTGAGCTAAGGAAGTAGGATGATCAACTAGGGCTAAGAGAATAGTAAGCTAAATGGCTAAACTATCTAGCTTAGCTTGTAAACTAGAAAAGCCTAGCTAGTTTTGTTTAAAGATTTGGAAACAAAAATAAGTCCTAGGATATAAACTAGAGAATAACAATCAAATAAAAGATATCACTTCCATTATTTCCAAGAAGCAACCAAGAAGCAAGCACAAAAACTCTCTCTCTCTCTCCCAAGAACATCCCATTCGGCCCCTTCCCCAAAAACAAAGAAATCAAATTCAAAACACCAAGCTCTTGCCATGGAAAAATTTCCCCATTAATTCTCAAGCTTCATACCACCTAAACTAAGGTAAGATAAATCTTTGAGCTTTTTTTATCAAGGTTTTATGGGTGAAATAAATTCAAGAAAGATGATAGTGAATAGTATGAATAGTAACTTTTATTTGGTTTCTTGATTTTAATGGTTGTTTTAGGTTCCAAAAACCATACCAAGAACTTCCAAGACTTCACCATCATCAAGAATACATCTCAAGCTCTCAAGAAAGGTATAAATCTTTGACCCAACCTTACTTAAGATTTAAGTTCAAGATTCTTTTAGAACATAGTGGTAAACCTAGTTTTGGTGGAAATATTGTGGTAATCTTGATATTTAGCTAAGTAGATTTAAGGTTGATTGTTGTTTCCACATGAACATGATGTTATTGAGAGGATTTTGTGTGATTATGATATGTTGATTGTTGGTGGTAGTATAAAGATTTACGGCATAAACGAAACTTCGATCGTAACCGTTATCTGGCTAAAACGAACAAAATGTAACTTTAAGTTTCTGCAGAAAGTACCGAAAATGTAAACTGTAATTTCTTGAAAATAACCTTTATTATGATATAAAATTTTATAATGATAGTTTAGGCGCTTGAATCGGTTGATTCCGATTTACGGATTAAAAGTTATGACCGTTTTACTAAAAGTGACTTACGCGATAAAAACTGCTACGAATTATGAACTTTAAAAATAAAAAAGATCGACTTAAAAATGTTCATAAATCATAAAATTTTTACAGAGAGTAGTAAACTGAGCTTTCTAACTTTCATAAAAATTTCAATTGAAAATAATAAATTTTCAATTTTATAAAAATATCGGAGCCGAGATCGCGCGATTAGAAAACCGTAGAATCCATAAGCGGAGCCGACGAGGAAAATGAAAATGGACTTAAGACACATCGAAAAAGGAAACGACCGTAATAAGACCAAGGAGTTAAATAAATAATAAGGGTAATATAAGTTGATAGGGTGCATAATAAGTAGCACGTGAGTGCGAGTCACCGTAAATTAGAATGGGACCTAACAAAATGAATTTTGTTTATGATTATAAATTTCCGAGCGGAACCTAGAGCATCCTTCACCTCGAGATACCCAGGCAAGTTTACGAACCCAATTCCATTACTGTTGTGTTGTGAAAGGATTGTTTTATTATCATTGCATAAATACCATGTTTTTCATAATACGTAGTAATTGAATTTTCGCATAATGTAGCGATGTTGTACGATAAGCATATATCGTAAAATGTTTAATTCCGCTATAAGCGTGAAGTATAATTATAAGACTGAGAGTCGGTTGGGATTTTAAGATAAAAACTCAGGAATCATTCCAGTGATATGATATGACGATTAAAAGTCCATAGTAGTACATTTTAAAGGACTCAACGTCCACTTACGAAATATTAAACACCTCGAAACTTTTATTAAAAACGATTTCCAAAGATCGCATTCCCTCAACTATACTTTATCGTTCAATTAATAAATATTTATTAACTATTCATTTATTATGGGAGAAGTATTCTCCAGTGAGTATTTATTTCAAACTTGAATAAATATTAAGGTTTACTAAATTACTTAAACATAAATAAGTTGGGGAATATTATTTCGATATTCTTTTAAAGTATAACTATTCGCGGTTTAATTATTTATCAATTAATATTAAATTATTTATTATTTATTAAATGATTTATTTATGATTCAAAATCATAAAACCCGATTTAAAATACTTTCTAATTTTTGGAAAATCATTCGAATAATTTTAGATCGTCGAAGAATATTATCTTGAATTATTTTAAATATTTTGAATATAGTTCAAAAGAAACTTCCCCTTATTTAATTATCTGTTGACAACAGTCAACTCACATCCTTAGTACTTCCTCCAAAAAATTCAGAAGTACGTATACATATACATATATATGCTAATAAAATAAGTTGTTTCTATCAACAAGCAAAATGTTTGGGGGAACTTCGATGTGGTTCGAGTTCTCGAGATATGATAGAATTCTTTTAAAGGACAAGGGAAGGGTAGACTCTAGTAATATGTGTGCTAGATGGACTACCAAAGGTACCGCAGGCGAAGGTACTCTGTGTACTCAGGAACTTGTGAAGTATGTGTATACCCAAAATGGGACACGTAGCTCGAATGTAGCCAGGGTGATAACCGGGATACGAAGGTGTCGTCCTTCTACTAGTAGAAAAGGTTAATATTTTCCCGTAGTACGACTGATCATCGTATGCAGCGGCTCCAATTAACGTTCTACTATTTTTCCAACTGGAATTATAATGTAATACCATAACTCGAGCTTAGTGCTGGGTTTACCATTAAGGTATTTCCAGGATAATACATCTACTAAAGAATTGTTTTCAAAAGAAGGTGTGTATCACCAATGGAAACTATTTTTGAATAAAACATAAATATTATATATGACGTTTTACTTGAGTTTATCATATAGTCATTTCATACTGTACATTATTATGCTAGGCATTGTAGCTCACACTTGTTTTCTTAAATTGACACAACACAACAGTGAATCAAGATGCCTATCATGAAACTCACAGCCAGGAAATGGGTAGGAAATAGCCAGCTGTTCCGTAGGTTGTTTGGTGTTATACCATAGGTAGACCGAATAAGCTGGATTGGTTTTCAGTTGTTTTTAGTTTGGCTTATTTACAAGTATGACTTATGTAAGGTAATAAATAAGAAACAAATATTTGGCCGACGGACTAACCTTACTTAAAGTTTATTCCCCGGTAAGACTTAATTACTTTTGGGTTGTAATAATTATCACTTTGTGGTTTGATTTACTCTAGTAATGAATGGTTCGTTTCCAAGATAATAACCTATAAGTGTGTGTGTGATAAGTGTGGGGTCGTAAAGTGTGAGTATTTATATATTGTGATGCGAGGTATGTGGTATATAGTGATTAAGATGGCGTGGCCTCCGAGATCCCTGACCCCGGATTTTGGGGCGCCACAGAAATGATATCAGAGCCTTAGGTTATCAAATCTTTGAAACGATATGATCTAAAATATGTAGACATAAGAATAATAAATAATTAATTAGAGCTCAAGTCGAGTTCGTCGTCAGGCTATATGGGTAGCCTTAGCAGTTTTACCTTCAAGGAAATTTCGACTCTAAGTTAGTAACACCTAGCCTATTGTGTCAGGTACCAGTGGAGCCTATGGGAGAAGTTGACCCTATTGATGATGTTATGGCCCCTGAACGTAACCCTACTCCCGAGCCGGAGGACCCACCCATTGATGACCCTACCGAGGATGCCCCGAAGGAGGAGACTAACCTTCTTGTCCCCATAGCTGATGACGTTGAGATGCCCCAGGGAGATGGCTTAGGCTGGAGGGATATAGAGATGTACCCTCTCCCGACTGTTCGCTCTCCTATACCACACCCAGGGATGCAGAGCCCTTTGCCTTATACTGATGATGACGAGGAGGATGGGATGGACGTGCAGACCTATGAGGCTTATGACAATTTCTCTAGCGATCCAGACTCACCTCTACCACCCCCGACGACCATACATATAGCTGTACATGACTGGATAGTGGCTAAGCTTAACGCTGAGCTCACCACGACATCTGCCCACATCATAGAGCTACGACAGGCGCTGACAGCTGAGAGAGCCATCAGACTAAGATATCCAGGGGACTTTAGAGCTGCTTCCCCGGCCATAGCCCGCAGGGAGATCGATGGGATTGAGCTCCGTACCCGGGTTCAGATGAGGATGACGGCGGTGTGAGGATACATCCCGGTAGTTGACGTAGAGCTGATGTTGGCAGGAGTGATGAGGAGGGTGTGTGACCTCACGCGCAATGACAATGACTGGGGGACTAGTGACCATTTATGGAGCTTGAAGCAAGCTGGGTGACTTGTCACCAATTTTGATAGGATAGCTAGTAGTAGATAGCGTTCCTAGCCCTTCAGGGTGCACAGTTTATGTATTTGCATTTCAGTATTCAGGACAAGTAATGATGTATTATAATCAAGCCATGTACGAACTCGGGTAGTTGTTTTGTCCCCAAGATATAATGGGGAGACCCTATGGTATATATATCTGGTAGTTATTAAGAAATTGATTTCCATATTATTGTACTTGATAAAAATATGCTAGATAATAAATGACATGCTTACATATGAATAAATTAATCCAATGGTAAAACTTTTGCAACTAAATTGACAAATTTTCATTATCAGAATGATTCCACCCCATAGAAGAGGAACCAGGGCACAACCCACAGAATCTGTTAACCAACAACGGAACCTGACCCTATAGTGAATGAAGAAAGTGAAGTGGACCTAGAATATAATGAATATGATGAGGAAGAATATGTAGAAGAAGAGGCTGAGGATACCCATCAGGGAGGGAACCCCATGAATGAGTTTATGGAACTTTTAAGAGCAAATCTAAACCAACAGCCCATTCCACCACAGCCGCATGCTGTCCAACAGACTGCAGCCACGGCCTTCAGGGCGTTCAAATCCCTCAAACCCCCAGAGTTTCTAGGATATGCCGACCCTGTTGAAGCACGGGCCTGGCTCAAAGAGATAGAAAAGTCCTTCGAGATACTAGGTATGGAAGAACGACACAAGACCATTTTCACTTCTTACATGCTGAAAGGAGAAGCTAATTACTGGTGGAGTCCAAATGAAACCTAGAGACTGATGTTGTAATTCCATGGGATAGATTTACCCGACTGTTCTTAGACAAGTATTTCCCAAGGTTTATGGAAACCAAGATAGAGATTAAGTTTTTGGACTTGAAACAGGATAAAATGACTGTGGCAGAGTATGAGGCCAAGTTTACTGAGCTGCCAAGATTTGTGCCTGAGTTCGTGAATACCAAAGAGAAGAAAGCTCGAAGGTTTCAGCTTGGTCTGAAACAATGGATCCAGAACTGAATGGCAATACTAAAATGACAGATTACACCACCTTAGTGCAGAAAGCCTCGATTGTTGAAGCTGGCAGTGAACAAAGTTTAAAGGAAAAGGAAAATATGAAGAGGAAGATAGGAAGCCAAGGAGGGGGAACCGGGAACAGGAGCCTTCCAAGCAGGTTTGTCAAGGGAGTGGTGTCCCAACCTGCGTGAGGCCCCGGATTCAGAAGGGCCCCAAGTGAGAGTGTTGGCCAGGGTGGGTGATAATCTAGGGCAACATTTCATAGCCAACCCCGCGCCCCAATACCGAAATGTCAAACCTGTAAGAGGAGACACCTTGGAGTATGCAGCCAAGCGAGAGCCCCTCTAAAATGCTATAAGTGTGACCAAACCGGACACCTTGCTAACAACTGCAACCGACCCATCGTGACATGTTTCCAATGTGGGAAAGCAGGGCACATGAGGAAAGATTGCCCGACATTGAAGCCCCCAACCTCAGGGATGAGCAGAGCTGCATCCAACAGAATCCCCAGCTGCTAGGACCTTCAACATGACCGTTCAAGACGCTATCCGGGACACTAACGTAATAGCAGGTACACTTTTGTTAAATTCTGAACATGCAAATGTCCTATTTGATTCTGGAGCAACGAACTCATTTATATCTCAAGATTTTACTAAAAAGTTAAAACTTAACGCCATATCATTACGTGAGGTATTATAAGTGGAAATAGCGAATAAAGAAATAATTCCTATGAATTAAGTACACCCTAAATGCAAGTTGAAATTAGAAGGGAAAGTCTACGAAGTTGACCTAATCCCATTTACGTTAGGAGAATTTGATATAATCTTAGGAATGGATTGGTTATCCAGTAACGGAGGGCAATAGATTGTGAGATAAAGAGGGTGAAGATAATAGTACAAAATGGAAAATAAGTAGTGTTTAGAGGTCAACGGTAGACCCAGATATTTCTGACCATGATACAGGCAAAAAGATTGTTGAAGAAAGGTAACGAGGCCTATTTGGCTTATGTGGTAGATACCAAGAAGGAAGTTCCTAATATACATGACATACCCATAGTGAATGCATTTGAGGATGTGATCCAAGAGAACTTACCTGGGTTGCCACCCGACAGGGAAATAAAATTCGCTATAAAATTAGCACCAGGAACGGCACCAGTATCCAAGGCCCCTTATCGGCTAGTCCTAGTTGAGATGAAGGAACTAGCTTCTCGACTGCAAGAGTTATTAGATAATGGGATGATAAGACCCAGTGTGTCGCCATAGGGAGTGCCAATACTGTTCGCAAAGAAAAAGGATGGCAGTATGAGATTATGTATAGACTACCGAGAGTTGAATAAATTGACCATTAAGAATAGGTACCCGCTCCCTAGGAATGATGACCTATTCGACTAACTCAAGGGTGTTGTACAATTTTCCAAAATCGATTTGAGAACAGGATATCACCAGTTGAAAATCAAACCGGAGGATATACCAAAGACTGCTTTTCACACTAGGTATGGATACTATGAGTTCTTAGTCATGTCGTTTGGGTTAACCAATGCATCCGCAACCTTTATGGATTTGATGAACAGAGTGTTCAAAATGTACCAAGATATATGTGTGATATTTTTTATAGATGATATTCTAATCTACTCAAAGACAGAGCAAGAACATGCAGAACAATTGAGGATAGTCTTAGAAATCTTTAGGAACGAGAAATTATATGCCAAGTTCTCGAAATGCGAGTTCTGGTTAAGGGAAGTTCAGTTCTTAACGCATGTGGTGAGTAGCAAAGGAGTTTTAGTTGACCCCGCCAAGATAGAGGTGATATCCAACTGGGAAAGACCAACTACCCCAATAGAGGTTAGGAGTCTTGTGGGTTTAGCAGGATATTACCGAAGATTCGTGCAAGACTTTGCTAAGATAGTGGGCCCACTGACTAGACTTACCCGAAAAATAGAAAATTTTGTATGGACAGAGAAATGTGAGGAAAGCTTTCAGGAACTGAAAAGGAGATTGGTGTCAACACTGGTGCTCACTCTTCCCGATGTAAAGGGAGAGTTTGTGATATACAGCGATACATCGCATAAAGGACTAGGATGTGTGCTTATGCAGCACGGGAAGGTTATAGCGTATGCCTCTCGGCAAATGAAGGAGTATGAGAGCAGATACTCGACGCACGATCTAGAATTAGCAGCCATAGTGTTTGCCCTGAAAATTTGGAGACACTACCTGTACGGTGAGAAACGCGAGATTTAAACAGACCACAAGAGCCTCAAATATATTTTTACTCAAAAAGAACTAAACATGAGACAGAGGAGGTGGTTAGAGTTGATTAAGGACTACGATTGTGAACTTTTGTATCACCCGGGTAAAGCCAATGTGGTGGCTGACACCCTTCGTAGGAAGGAAAGACTCGAAATGATAATGACATCGGAGGAGTTAATTAAAGAATTTGAGAAGATGGAAATTGACGTGAGAACAACCGGTAAAGGAAAAAAAGGATTATTTGAGATTAAGCTAGTACCGGAACTGACTGAAAAGATACGAGTATGTCAGGAAAAGAAGATGAGTGAAGAAAGAGGAACATTGACCAGGGAGGAAGTGACATGCGAGAAGGATGAGAAAGGGATCATGAGGTATGCGTCCCGAATTTAGATTCCAAATGTTCAAGAGTTAAAGGACGAGCTGCTGCACGAAGGGCACAGCTCCAGATATTCAATCCACCCAGGAAGTACGAAGATATACCGTGACCTGAAGGAATATTATTGGTGGCCTAACATGAAGAGAGAAGTAGCAGAGTGGGTCAGTAAGTGCTTGACATGCTAGAGAGTGAAGGGTGAACATTAGCGACCAAGTGGACTATATGGCCCCTGGAAATTCCGGAATGGAAATTGGAGCATATAGCCATGGATTTTGTGACAGGCCTACCAAGAACGAAGACCAATAACGATGCCATATGGGTTATCATAGATAGACAGACCAAGTCCGCGCACTTCCTACCAATCAACGAAAGGTAGACCATAAACAAGCTGGTGGATATCTACTTGAAAGAAATTGTAGTGAGACACGGCGTTCCAGTTGCCGTAGTGTCAGACCGAGACCCAAGGTTTAATTCCCGATTTTGGAGAAGCTTCCAAGAATGTGTAGGCATCAGACTAAACATGAGTACCGCTTACCACCCCCAGACTGATGGACTAAGCGAAAAGACTATTCAGACCCTAGAAGATATGCTACGAGTGTGTGCCATCGACTTTAAAGGGAATTGGGATGATCACTTACCCCTGATCGAATTTGCCTACAATAATAGCTATCACACTAGCATAGGAATGCCTCCGTATGAAGCTCTTTACGGAAGGAGATGTCGCTCTCCCCTATGTTGGGATGAAGTTGGAGAACACAAGATAATAGGACCCGAGTTAGTCCAGCAGACCAGGGAAATGGTGGGACTCAACAGGAAGAGACTGGTAGCAGCTCAAGACAGACAAAAGAAGTATGCCGACCAGACCCAGAAGGATAGAGAATATGTAGTAGGGGATTCAGTGCTATTGAAAGTATCTCCATGAAAGGGAGTGATGAGATTTGGGGCACCACAGGAAGAAAGGGAAGTTGAGTCCCAGATTTATAGGACCCTTTGAAATTTTGAGGAGAATAAGACCTCTAGCTTACGAGCTCGCCTTGCCTCCTAATCTGCAACAAGTGCACAACGTGTTCCACGTGTCCATGTTTAGAAAGTACCATGCAGATGCGCGACGTGTAATAGAATACGAGCAGGTAGATTTACAACCAGACCTGACCTACATTGAGTAGCGAGTAAGGATAATGGACCAAAAAGAACAAGTGCTGAGGAACAAGATTGTGAAGCTGGTTAGAATCTTGTAGGAGAATCAAAATGTCGAAGAGTCAACTTGGGAACTTGAAGACGCAATGAGAAATAGATATCCCCACTTATTTACTAATTGATTCCGGGACGGAATCCTTGTTAGAGGGGAAGACTGTAATAACTCGAATTTTTGAGACCTTGTAAAAACGTTTAATGAATAGTAACCCTGACAGACGGGGAAAACTTTTTAGCCCACACTATGTTGTGCATGAGAAAATGAGTTTCGAAGTTGATATTATGATTATATGTACCAAATGAGTGTATGTAAACGCTATTAGTTTTCGAAGAAAACGAACTTTGAAAAATGACCATATTTACAAATCATCGAGGATTACAAGAATCACAATATAATTACGAATTCAAAACCCTACGGATTTATATCCAAGTACGATAATTCAAAACATAAGAAATAAATACGAAAGGATTTTGTCGCGAACCATTTGCGAGAAAGTATTACAAAAATGTTTAAGCGACCGAAAGAACACATAACCGATTAAATAAACATAATGCACTAACTAACCGTGGTAGAAAAGTAACCATGGTTACTTTATTAAATAGTGAGCTAAGGAAGTAGGATGATCAACTAGGGCTAAGAGAATAGTAAGCTAAATGGCTAAACTATCTCGTTTAGCTTGTAAACTAGAAAAGCCTAGCTAGTTTTGTCTAAAGATTTGGCTACAAAAATAAATCCTAGGATATAAACTAGAGAATAACAATCAAATACAAGATATCACTTGCATTATTTCCAAGAAGCAACCAAGAAGCAAGCACAAAAACTCTCTCTCTCTCCCAAGAACATCCCATTCGGCCCCCTCCCCCAAAACAAAGAAATCAAATTCAAAACACAAAGCTCTGGCCATGGAAAAATTTCCCCATTAATTCTCAAGCTTCATACCACCTAAACTAAGGTAAGATAAATCTTTGAGCTCTTTTTATCAAGGTTTGATGGGTGAAATAAATTCAAGAAAGATGATAGTGAATAGTATGAATAGTAACTTTTATTTGGTTTCTTGATTTTAATGGTTGTTTTAGGTTCCAAAAACCATACCAAGCACTCCCAAGACTTCACCATCATCAATATCACATATCAAGCTCTCAAGAAAGGTATAAATGTTTAACCCAATCTTATTTAAGATTTAAGTTCAAGATTCTTTTAGAACATAGTGGTAAACATCATTTTGGAGGAAGTATTGTTGTAATCTTGATGTATAGCTAAGTAGATTTAAGGTTGATTGTTGTTGCCTCAAGAACATGATGTTCTTGAGAGGAGTTAGTGTGATGATTATGATGATATGTGGATTGTTGGTGGTAGTATAAATATTTAAGGCATAAACGAAACTCTGATCGTAACCGTAATCTCGCTAAAATGAACAAAACGTAACTTTAAGTTTCTGCAGAAAGTCCCGAAGATGTAAACTATAGTTTCTTGAAAAATAACCCTTCTTTATGATAGAAAATGTTATAAGTATCGTTTAGGTGCTTGAATCTCTTGATTCCGATTTATGGATCAAAGGTTATGACCGTTTTACTAAAAATGATTTACGCGACAAAAACTGCTACGAATTAGAAACTTTAAAAATAAAAAGGATCGATTTATAAATGTTCATTAATCATGAAATTTTTACAGAGAGTAGTAAATTGAGTTTCCTAACTTTCTTAAAAATTTCAAGTGAAAATAATGATTTTTCAATTTTATAAAAATATCGGAGCCGAGACCGCGCGATTAGAAAACCGTAGAATCCATAAGCGGAGCCGACGAGGAAAATGAAAACGGACTTAAGACACATCGAAAAAGGAAACGACCGTAATTAGAACAAAGAATTAAAGAAATAATAAGGGTAATATAAGTTGAGAGGGTGCATAATAAGTAGCACATGAGTGCGAGTCGCCGTAAATTAGAACAGGACCTAACTAAACGAATTTTGTTTATGATTATAGATTTTCGAGCGGAACCTAGAGAATCCTTCACCTCGAGATACCCAGGAAAGTTTACGAACCCAACTCCATTTACTGTTGTGTTATGAAAGGATTGTTTAATTATCATTGCATCAATACCATGCTTCCCATGATATGTAGTAATTGAATTTTCGCATAATGTAGCGATGTTGTACGATAAGCATATATCGTAAAATGTTTAATTCCACTATAAGCGTGACGTATAATTATAAGAACGAGAGTCGGTCGGGATTTTAAGATAAAAAACCGGGAATCATTCCGGTGATATGATAGGACGATTAAAATTCCATAGTAGTACATTTTAAAGGATTCAACGTCCACTTACGAAATATTAAACACCTCGAACTTTTATTAAAAATGATTTCCAAAGATCGTATTCCCTCAACTATACTTTATCGTTCGATTAATAAATATTTATTAACTATTCATTTATAATGGGAGAAGTGTTCTCCAATGAGTATTTATTTTAGACTCGATTAAATATTAAGGTTTACTAAATTACTTAAACATAAACAAGTTGGGGAATATTATTTTGATATTCTTTTAAAGTGTAACTATATAAGGTTTAATTATTTATCGATTAATATTTAATTATTTATTAAATGATTTATTTATGATTAAAAATCATAAAACCCTATTTAAAATACTTTCTAATTTTCAGAAAATCATTCGAATAATTTCAGATCGTCGAAGAATATTATCTTGACTTATTTTAAATATTTTGTATATAGTTCAAAAGAAACTTCCCCTTATTTAATTATCTGTTGACAACGGTTTACTCACATCCTTAGTACTTCCTCCGAAAAATTTGGAAATACGTATATATATACATATATACGCTAATAAAACAAGGTGTTTCTATCAACAAACAAAACGCTTCGGGGAACTTCGATGTGGTTCGAGTTCTCGAGATATGATAGAATTCTTTTAAAGGACAAGGGAGGGGTAAACTCTAGTACTATATGTGCTAGATGGACTACCAAAGGTACCGTAGGCGAAGGTACTCTGTGTACTCAGGAACTTGTGAAGTATGTGTATACCTAAAATGGGACACGTAGCCCGAATGCGGCCAGGGTGATAACTGGGATACAAAAGTGTCGTCCTTCTACTAGTAAAAAAGGTTCCTATTTTCTCTAATACGACTGATCATCGTATGCGGTGGCTCCAATTAATGTCCTACTATTTTTCTAACTTGAATTGTAATGCAATACCATAACCCGAGCTTAATGATGAGTTTACCATTAAGGTATTTGCAGGATAATAAATCCCCTAAAGAATTATTTTCAAAAGAAGGTATATATCACCAATGAAAACTATTTTTGAATAAAACATAAATATTATATATAACGTTTTACTTGAGTTTATCATACAGTCATTTCATACGGTATATTATTATGTTGGGCATTATAGCTCACACTTGTTTTCTTAAATTGATAAAACACAACAGTGAATCAAGTTGCCTATCATGAAACTCACAGTCAGGAAACGGGTAGGAAACGGCCAGCTATTGTTTTCTTAAATTGACAAAACACAATAGTGAATCAAGATGCCTATCATGAAACTCACAGTCAGGAAACGGGTAGGAAACGGCCAGCTATTCCGTAGGTTGTTTTGTGTTGTACCACAGGTAGACCGAATAAGCTGGATTTGTTTTCAATTGTTTTTAGTTCGGCTTATTTACAAGTATGACTTATGTAAGGTAATAAATAAGAAACAAATATTTGGCTGACGGACTAGCCTTACTTAAAGGTTATTCTCCGGTAAGACTTAATTACTTTTGGGTTGTAATAATTATCACTTTATGGTTTGATTTACTCAAGTAATGAATGGTTCGTTTCCAAGACAATAACCTATAAGTGTGTGTGTGTGTGTGATACATGTGGGGTTGTAAAGTGTGAGTATTTATATATTGTGATGCGAGGTATGTGGTATATAATGATTAAGATGGTGTGGCCTCCGAGATCCCTGACCCCGAATTTTGGGGCGCTATAATTTTCAATTTACCTTATGTGATCCAGAAGAATTTCTGGAGTTTCATCCTTCCTGTGTAGAAAATAAATCCAAGTATATCTAGTGAAATCATCAAAAATTACAAGTGTGTACCTTTTCTTGTTGATGGACATTGTGTTCACTGGTCCAAAAAGATCCAAGTGTAGCATGTGATATGGCTCAGAAATAGAGAATTATGTTTTACTTTTGAAAGATACTCTTCTTTGTTTGGACTTTTGGCAAGCATCACAAAGATCATCAGATGAGTATAGCATATTTGGTAACCCTCTTACCAGCTCCTTCTCGGCAAGTTCATTGATTGAATTGATGTTAAGATGTGAGAGCTTCTTATGCCAATTCCAGGTCTAATCTACTGATGCCTTTAAGATAAGGCAAGTAGCTTCTTTATCAAGACTTTGATATAGTCTTGCTTTATATATGTTACCATGTCTGTATCCTATCAAGACAATTTCCTTTGACTTTTTATGAACAACTTCACAGTGTGAGTCATAGAATACCACATGATAACCTCTATCAGTGATTTAACTGATGCTGAGAAGATTGTGCTTCAGTTCTTCCACCAGAGTTACACTATCTATTGCTACCTTTCCAATTATCAAGTTGCCATATCCTAGAGTGTGTCCTATATTTCCATCTCTATAAGATACATCTAGGCCAGCCTTCTTCTCAAATTCTGATAACAAGGATTTATTTCCATTCATTTTTCCTGAACATCCACTATACAAGACAAGTGTATTTTTCTTGTTTCCCTGCAATCAGAGGAATAATTAATTAGAAGGATTTTTAAGGACCCACACTTGTTAGGGCCCTCTTTTTGGACAACTTAAGCCTTTGTGAGTCAGGAGTACTTATGACAGTTTTTCCTTTGTCAGGATTTGTCTTGTCAGAAGCAGATTTAGTAGAACCAAGAGAATTGAGCACACAAGCAACTTTATTAAATTTAGGCAAAGGTTCATAATAGTTGTGATACAGCTTATGATAGGAACTACAAGTATAAATCGAATGCCAACTACTACCACAATGAAAACAAGGATTTTGTGGTTTATAAAATACTGATCTACCCCTAACATTAGACTCAGGAATAGCATTTTTCATTTTCTTACTCCTCCTGTAATCAATAGCAATATGATTAGTATTACCACAGTTAAAACAAGTTTTTCTAGGAGCATTGGGAACAACATTATAATCAAAATCCTTAGAAATACCTTGCTTACCATTCCTGTTTCTTTTAGGACTTTTTACTTGAGGCTTGTTAGTAACCTCAAATAGTTTCTTTTTCAGTCGTCTTTTAGACAAAAGTCTCCTATGTTCTTTTCTTTCTTAACAGTCTTAATGGTTTCTTTGTTTTCCATTCTTTGAGATTTATCACTTACTAATTTTTCTTGTATTGCTGATGTTGAGCCCATTTCAAAGATGTATTTAGGTTCATCAGCTTCTGGAGAGATAAACTTAACAGGAGATTTAAGGGTAGTCTCATTTTTAGTGTCAACATCCTTAATTCCATCTACATAACCAAGACATTATTTCTAAATTTTCTTAGATATCATCTCATGAACCTTTTTTCCTGAAGCAGTCCAGGCATAAAGAGTTTCTATCTCATTTTTTAATTCATTTTCTAATATACTGTACTTAGCTTATAGTACATTTGTTGTATGTTTAGCTTTCTCACATTCTTTCTGAATTTCAATCTGATTTACTAAGTCAGACTCCAACTGATCATTCCTAGACTTTAACATTTCATTTTCAGTTAACAGTCTATTGTTCTCTAGAATCTTATTTTTGAAATTACCATGGAGAGACTTAAGAATAGATTTCAGTTCATATATATCTTCAGTATCAAAAGAGAAGAAAGGAGTTGATACCTTAGACTCAGAGGAAGCAAGATTATCAAAGCTAGCCATTAGTCTATAGCATGTGTCTTCATTTTCAGAATCAGAGGAGTCCATCCAATTCTTGCTTGATGTACTCAGGGATTTGTTCTTCCCTTTGTCATGCTTTGTCTTCTTGCACTCTATAGCAAAGTGGCCAGGTTCATCACAGTTATAGCACTTGATTTTTGTCCTTTCTACCTTTCCACCTTTAGAGTCCTTTCCATCTCTTCTTCCTGTTGACTTCCTTTCACCTCCAGTGAGCTTCTTCCTGAAGCTTCTATTCTCCTTAGACTTCCTGAATTGCATCCTCTTAAAGCCCTTAACCAACAATGCAGCCATTTGTATGACATCAGAATCTGTCATGTTCTCATCAGATTCAGAATCAGTATCATATCAGGATTTGATGATTAATCATCAGTATATGATTCTGGCAGATTGTTCTTCTTCCTTGCAACTTCAACAGACCTTTCTTTTGAAGCTTTATCATTCACTTTCAAAGCAACTAATTTTCCTTTGCTGCTTTTCCACTCCTTCCTTTTCTAGACTTCCAAGTCATGAGTTCTCAACATGCCATAGACCTCATCCAAAGTGATTATTTCCAAATTATACTGATGTCGTATGATTAAAGTCTGAGTCTCCCATTCTTCATTCAAGGCTCTCATAAACTTAGTGTTTGAATCCTCTCGATCATACACCTTTCCCACAAATGGCAGATTATTGAGTAGGGTCAGAAATCTGTCATAAATGTCAGTGAGACTTTCATCAGGCTTGGCCTCAAAGTGTTCATATTCTTGAATCATAACAGTCCTTTTGCTCTTCTTGATGGCCATGATTCCTTGACATTGAGTTTCAAGAGCATCCCAGATCTCTTTGGCAGTCTTGTAGGCTATAACTCTGTTTGACATCACAGAATCAAGACTGTTATGGAAATGTTTCTTACCTTTGCTTCTTTCAGCACCGCTACTTTCTCTTCTGGTGTCCACTCACTCTTCTCCTTCAACTGATAATGTTCAGCAACAATAGGAGTTGCAGGCACCAGTTTTCTTGGCATGTAGGGTCCATCATTAATTATGTCGAGATAATCTGGATTTGTAGCTTCCAGGTACATGAGCATCTTCACCTTCCATGTAGGATATTCAGTCTTTTTCAGAATGGGGTTTTTAATACTTTCATACTTGTTCAGAGACATGTTTAGATCGCTTCTGATTGTAAGTTTATCAGATTGCTCTGATACCAATTATTGCCCAATAAAGATATAATTGTTTAAGGGGGGTTGGATACAATTGTTTAAATGTTTCGGAAAAGTATAAAAATATAACAGTTCTTTATATTTATGATTAAAACTGTTATAAACTCTCTCAAGAAATACTGATATTCTTAAGAGCTTCTAAGTCATACAATGCTCGAGTTAATCACTATGTAATGACCTAAACTGTGTTTATATAATCCACACCTGCAACAAATTAGTCTAGGATATGCATTTTCAAATAATAACATAAAATGATACATATCTCTAACTGAATATACAAATTCCTATCACTCAGAACGAACAGATATACATCCCTCAAAACAAGGAATAGACTCAATCTTCACAACACACAGCTCTTCAAATACCGATGCTTCTGCAGATACTGATGGACATCAAATCCTGATGGCACATCAAATCCTGATGAATTCCAGAACAGCCAGATCCTGAGCTTCTTCTGATCATTGAGAATCAGCACGTAACAAATAAGCTGATAAATGACTTGCAGCTCCATGATAAATACTATGAAGCTAAAAAATGACTTGAAGTTCTTACTTACTCTCCCTGATCATTTGGAACAAAAAATCTCAACAATCAGGGAAGGGAGAGACTTGAGCAGAATAACTCTGGAAGTCTTGTATGGAATCTTGAAAATATATGAACTAGAAATGATTCAAAGGAAATCATTAAGTTATGGTCAAGGGCATGTTGTAGATGGTTCAAGTGCCCTAATTGTCAATGAAAGCCAAACTTCTAATGATGAGTCAAGATCTCAAACTCCAGTTGTCTCAACAAGTGAAAAAAAGAACAAATGATTCACAAGAACAAGTCATTCGGGAAATGGAAGAAGATGAGTTCTACACCTTGGATGAACTTGATGAGCTTGATCATTCAATGACCTATCTGGCAAGAAAGTTCTCTAACATTAGAGTAAAGAAGCCAAGATTCTTCAAGGATAAAGGATAGTCTTTGAACAAAGACAACAGCTGGAAAGGAAAAGGGAAGTACACATCTGATAGAAAAAATGGTTACAAAACTGGATCTGTTGACAGATAAAAAATAAGGTGTTTCAATCGTGATGAACTAGGCCATTTTGCTACAGAATTCATGAAACCCAAGAAAGCAAAGAAAGATAAAGCTTATCTTGATCTGGAAGCAAAGTATGAAGCTCTTTTGAAGAAACAGCAAAGCAAAGCTTATATTGCAGAGGGAAAAATTTGGGATAATTCTGATAATGATGAAGATGAGGAAGTTGGAAATTATGCTTTAATAGCCTTGGAGCAAGGAGAATCATCCTCATCAAAATCACAGGTACCAACTCTCACTGCCATTGATTTAAATGTGAGTCAATATAAGGAAACTGTAGAAAAGATGAGCACGGAAAAGTTTCACATACATACAAGTATGGTTCTTGCTAATGAAGAAGTTAGCAGACTGACAAAGAGAAATGAGAAGCTTGAAAGTGAAAAACAAGAAGCTGAATTATTGTTAGTGGAGCTTGAAACTATAAGACATGAAAATGCATATCTGAAGAACAAGCTCAAATATGCAAGTGAAATTGAAGTTGTGCTAAAGGAGAAGCTGGAAAAGAATGAAGTTAAATTGAAATCCTTCAAGAATGCATCTGAGTTAATTGGACAGTACCATGAGAAAAATAAGCCATGTGCAAATATTGCTATTGGTATTGATTATGATGTCTTGAACAACAAGAAAAAGAATACAGGTGACAAAGGGAAAGCAACAGAAACTGAAAATGTTCCAACCATCCTGAAAAAGGTTGATTCACCTATGTTCAAGGCATGTGAGGTCAACTTCAGTGAAGAAGAGTTAATTATCAAGGAAGAAATTGCTGATGAAGACAATGAGAAGAAAGATGCAAAAGCAACTCAATCCTTCAAAACTGATGAGAAGTTTATGGATAGTAAAGGTTCCAAGACACCTGCCAAGGAAACCAAAACTGAAGATACAAGAAAGAAAAATAAAAATAGAAATAGGAAAATAGGGATAAATAAAAGCAATAATTTTGCTTATGTTGTAGATGCTCCAAGAAAGAAATATGAAAAATGTGGCTCTGTGAATCACCTAACTCACCTTTGTAAAAAGGTTGTTAGCAAGCCAGCTGAAGGAGCATGCAAATACAATGAAGCAGATGCAAATGATCCCTACTCATTTTGTGACAAGTTTAACTGTATCCCTTGCAACTTGAAAGTGATGAAGAGTTGGCACAAACTGAGAGTAGACCATAAAGAAACAAAAATTGGGTCTATGTCAGATAGGGAAAATGTACAACGGTCATTATATTCTATTTTATCTGAAATAACTCATTCTACTTCTGCTAAATCAGTTAACAAGAAGAAAGTATCCAACACCGCTTGTGTTGCTAAACACACTTAAAACTCATTGTGTGCATGACAAAGTGAAGAAGGTCATATGGATTATTGACAGTGGGTGTTCCAAACATATGACAGGTGATAAGGCCCTGCTATCATAGTTTGAGGAGAAGGCTGGCCCATTGGTGACCTTTGGAGACAACAACAAAGGATTCACAATGGGATATGGCAATATTTTTTTGAAAATGTTGTCATTGATGATGTAGCACTGATAGCTGGTCTTGAAGTGAATCTTCTCAGTGTTAGTTAATTTGCAGACAAAGGTTTTGAAGTCTTATTCAACAAAGAAGAATGCACTTTTATCAGCAAGAAAACTGGTGAAGTTTCTCTGAAAGGAGCAAGAAAATGAAGCTTGTTTGTTGCAGACTTGGACTCAACAAATAAGGATGGAATTTGTTGCTTCTACACCAAGGCATCAGAAGAACAAAGCAAGCTATGGCATAAGAAGTTGTCCCACTTGAATTTCAAGGAAATTAACACCTTTGTCAAAAAAGAGTTAGTAAGAGACATACCTTAATTGGAGTTTGCTCAAATTAAAGTTTGTGAAGCTTGTCAGAAAGGAAAAATGAAAAAATCAAGTCACAAGTCAAAGACTGTGAATTCTATAAGTGCACCATTGTAACTTATTCACATGGACTTGTTTGGATCAGTAAATGTCTTATCTATTTCTAGAAACAAATATGCACTTGTGATGGTGGATGATTTCTCAAGATACACTTGGCTAGAGTTCATGCACTCTAAGGATGAGACTCAACACATCATAATTGAGCACATCAAAAAGATAGAAAAATAGGCTGAAGATCAAAATTGTGTAAAAAGATTGAGAAGTGACAATGGAACATAATTCATAAATGTAACATTGAATGAATTCTGCAAAACAAAGGCATTGTTTAAGAATTCTCAGCAGCTAGAACACCTCAAAAAAATGGAGTAGTTGAAAGAAAGAACAGAACACTAGTTGAAGCTGCTAGAATAATGCTACAAGTTGCCAACAAGTTTCTGGGAGGAGGCTGTTAATACTGCATGTTACACTCAGAACATATATCTCATTAACAAGGCACATGGAAAATCACCATACTCAATCATGTCCAAGAGAAAGCCTATTATAAAGCATCTTCATGTGTTTGCAAGCAAGTGTTACATCTTAAAAGACAACTCTGAATATGTGGGAAAATTTGACTCAAAAGTTTTTGAAGCAATTTTTATGGGATATTCATTGGAGTGATCTTCCTACGAAGTCTATGTGATAGATCAAAAGAAGATTATGGAAAGCACATATATGACTTTTGATGATGACAAGTGTCCAGGCTTGGAATGCCTTGATGAAAATGAAGCTGAAGTTCTTGCATTTGAAAACCTCAACATTGATAATGATTCTGATGGTGAAGATGAGGTCTGTAACGCCCCCAAATTCGGGGTCAGGAACCTGGGTCGTCACGCAATCCTTTAATCATGTGTAACCTGAATTAACTCGATAATCCAATAATTCCATATCACAGACCCCCAATCACACACACTCACAAGTTATAGCCTTAGAAACGATGTACGACAAGTATCATCTGTTATTAAAAGTCAAATGTACTTTATAGGATCTCAAACAATTATTCATAACCTCTACATAAAGTTACAATAATTACGACTGATATCTTATACCTATCTGATACTCTGGCACACTTGAGACAAGGCTGCCAGGGATTCTTCCCATGACTACAAGCAACTAAGTCCCACACCGGCATACTGGTTATCTGTTGTGTTGTGTCATTTAAAAGAAAGCAAGAGTTAGCTATAATGCCCAGCATAATAATGTACAGTGTGAAAATGACTGTATGATAAACTCACGTAAAACATCATATATAATAATTACATTTTATTCAAAAATAGTTTTCCTTGGTGACACACACCTTCTCATGAAAACAATTCTTTAGTGGATTTTATTATCTTGCGAATACCTTAATAGTAAACCAGCACCTAGGCTTGGGTTACGGTATTGCACACAATTCCAATTGGAAGAATAGGACATTCGTTGGAGCCACCGCATACGATGATCAGTCGTACTGCGATAAAGTAAATTTTTCTACTAGTAGAAGGACGACACTTTCATATCCCGGTTATCACCCTTGCTGCATTCGGGCTACATGTCCCATTTTTGGGTATACACATACTTCACAAGTTCCTGAGTACACATAGTACCTTCACCTGCGGTACCTGTGGTAGTCCATCTAGCACACATAGTACCAGAGTCTACCCCTCCCTTGTCCTTTAAAACGAATTATATCAATCTCGAGAACTCGAACCACATCGAAGTTCCCCAAGCATTTTGCTTGTTGATAGAAACAGTTTATCTTACTAAGATATAAATGTATATATGTATATACGTACTTCCGAGATTTTCGGAGGAAGTACTAAGGATGTGAGTTGACCATTGTCAACAGATAATTTAATAAGGGGGAAAAGTTTCTCCTTGGAACTATATTAAATAAGTCGGGATAATAATCTACGACGATCTGAAATTATTCGAATGATTTTCCGAAATCAGAAAGTATATTTTTAAATCAGGATCTATGATTTTTAAATCAATAATAAACCTTTTAATGAATAATAAATAATTAAAAGATAATCGATAAATAATTAAACCTCGAATGAGTTTACTCTCTAAAAGAATATTTAAAATAATATTCCTCAACTAGTTTATGTCCACGTAATTAATAATCTTTAATGTTTAATCAGGTTTGAAATAAATAGTTGTTGGAGTATACTTCTCCCGTAATAAAGGAATGGGTATATAGTATTTATTATTCGAACAATAAAATATAGTTGAGGGAATATGATTGTTGGGAAATCGTTTTAATAAAAGTTCAAGGTATTTTAATAGTTTCGTAAGTGGACGTTGAGTCCCTTGAAACGTAACTACTATGGACTTTAATCGTCCTATAAATATCACCAGAATGATTCCCGGGTTTTTATTTTATAAAAACAAAACTGACCGACTCTCGGTCTTACAACTTATACATCACGCTCTATTATAGCATTAATATTCTAATTAAAACACCTCCGGAATACTTCCGGGTTTTCATCAATTTTTACTGACCGATCCTCGGTCTAAAATATATACACGCCACGCTACTCGCTAGCGTTAGCGTTCTCAACTATAAACTCCTCCGGGATATCTCTGGGTTTTTATAAGCTTACACCGACCGAATCTCGGTCTAAATATAACATTTTGAACTCGGTATGAACATATACTAGAAATTATCAACAATTGAGTAATGTAATACATCTCAAACTTCGTAAAACTGTTTAAAGCAATATCATGCATATATCACGGTTTGTAAAATATTCACAACACCACAGTTCTTAAAAGGTAGGGTTTGAAAACTTTCCTGGGTATCTTGAGGTGGAGGATACTCTAGGTTCCGCTTGGAAATCTATAATCATAGCACAAGTCGTTTTGTTAGGTCCCGTTCTAATTTACGGCTACCCGCACTCATGCGCTAATCATTATGCACCCTCTCAACTTATATTACCCTTATTATTCCATTAAGTCCTTATTCACCTCATGGTCGCTTCATTTTTCTAAGTATCTTAGGTTCATTTTCATTTTCGTCGTCGGCTCCGCTTATGGATTCTACGGCTTCTAATCGCGCAGTCTCGGACTATGATATTTTTATAAAATTGAGAAATAATTATTTTCACTTGAAAGTTTTATGGACGTTATAAAAATCAAAATACTACTCTCTGTAAAAATTTCATGATTTATGAACATTTTTAAGTCGATCCTTTATATTTTCAAAGTTCGTAATTCGTAGTAGTTCTTGTCGTGTAAATCACTTTTAGTAAAACGGCCATAAATTTTGATCCGTAAATCGGAATCAAGCGAATCAAGCGCATAAACGATCCTTATAACATTTTATATCATAATAAAGGGTTAATTTTCAAGAAACTACAGTTTACATCTTCAGGACTTTCTGCAGAAACTTAAGTTACGTTTTGTTCATTTTAACGGGATTACGTTTATGATCGAAGTTCCGTTTACGCCTTAAATCTTTATACTACCACCAACAATTACCATATCATCATCAAAACACTAATTCCTCTCAATAACATCATGTTCTTGAGGCAAAAACAATCAACCTTAAATCTACTTAACTAAACATCAAGATTTCAACAATATCACCTCTAAAACCAGGTTTATAACTATATACTAAAAGGATCTTGAAATTGAATCTTAAATAAAGTTGGGTCAAATATTTTTACCTTTCTTAAAGGATTGAGATGTGTTCTTGAGGATGATGGAGTCTTGGGAGTGCTTGGTATGGTTTTTGGAACCTAAAACTACCATTGAAATCAAGAAACCAAAGAAGAGTTATTATTCATACTATTCACTAGCAACTTTCTTGATTTTATTTCACCCATCAAACCTTGATAAAAAGAGATCAAAGAATTATCTTACCTTAGTTTGGTTGTTAGGAAGCTTGAGAATTAATGGGAGGATTTATCCATGGCTAGAACTTGGAGATTTGAATTTGATTTCCCTTGGTGAAGAAGAAGGGCCGAATGGAAACAATGAAGAAGGGGGAGAGAGTTTTATGCTTGCTTCCTTGGTTGCTTCTAGGAAATGGGATTGGTGATATCTTATATTGATTTTATATTCTCTAGTTTAGGATCCTAGGTTTATTCTTGTTGCCAAATCCATGGAAAAATCTAAGTAGCTTCCTAGTTTACAAGCCAAACCACTTGTTTTAGCTTCCTTAGCACACTATTTGATTAGCCTTGCTTGATCATCCTTTATCTAGATCACTATTTGATAAAGTAATCATGGTTAATTTCTTACCATGGTTAGTTAGTGCGTTACATTTATTTAATCATTTACACGTTCTCTCGATCGCTTAAACATTTTCGTAATACTTCCTCGTAAATGGTTCGCGACGTAATTCCTTTCGTATTTATTCCTTATGTTTTGAATTATCATACTTGGATATAAATCCATAGGGTTTTAATCTTGTAATTATATTATGATTCCCGTAATCCTCGATGAATCATAAATATGGTCGTTTTTCAAAGTTCATTTTCTTCGAAAACTAATAGTGTTTACATACACTCATTTGGTACGTATAATCATGTTATCAATTCCGAAACTCATTTTCTCATGCACAACATAGTGTGGGCTAAAAAGTTTTTCCCCGTCCGTCAAGGTTACTATTCATTAAACGTTTTACAAGGTCTCAAAAATTCAAGTTATTATATTACTATTCATAAAGGTCTTTTACCGATGTCAAAAATTTGGGTTCTTACAGTCTTCCCCCCGTAAAAGGATTCCGTCCCGGAATCAGTTCAGAAACAGGTAGGGATATGCTTCTCACATGGCAACCTCGAGTTCTCACGTTGACCTTGTCGTATTTGATCTTTTCATAAAATTTCCACTCATCCATCTAATATATTTCCGGGTACTCGTCCTTGTAGTCTTATGACCTCTACACGTTACTCGATATACGCTAATCTGGATACGAGTTTATTAGCTCATTTTCAATCATATGTTTGGCTTTGACGGTTAAATTTCCTAACCTTAATTCATGGTACTCGTTATAAACTTGGTGACCGTTCGACGATGGTGCTAATTTATAAGTCAACTTTCTTAGTCCTTTAATTCTTCAACTGGTCCAATAAATCTTGGGTTCAACATTTTTTTCCCTTTCAAATCTCATCACTCCCTCCTCGGGAGGTACTTTCTACAATACTTGTCCCGCTACTTCGTACTTTTTGTCTTTATAGTTCTGGTCCGCATATCCCTATTGTTCATCTGGGCTGCCACTAGCCGGAATCCGATAAGTTCTAGGAACTCCTTTGGTCTGTTGACTCAACTATGGTCTAGTATCCTCCGCTTACCAATTTCTTCCCAACCTAAGAGAGAACGATTCTTTCTTCCGTACAAAGCTTTGTAGCCGTTCCAATGCACGCATGATAACTCGTTATTGTCAATAATTCGATTAACGTCAACTGATCACTTCATTTCCCTTAAAATCTATAATATGGACGATTAGCGAATCTTGATTAGAATCATCTTTCAACTTATTCGTTTCCCCCTCCATCGTTCCTACTAGTGCTAGAGTTTCGTTCCTTAACGTTTTCCCATTTTGGCGCATCCTCTCTGTCGATTATTTTATGTAAGAAGTTCTCATCACATTTCAACACGCTCGCCTCCTGTTACACGCTTAGTGTCAGATTTAACATTTCTTCCCGTAGTAACGTAAGGCACATGCTCGTTTTGTTGCCATCTTGAAGGAAGCACCATTTCATGCGCAATTGATTGACATGTTTTAGGATCATGGAACGTTCAGCTTCCGTCATCGGTCGGACTTCTTTAATCATTCCCTGTATAATATCTATAGTACTACGATACCTTCTGGGTCATACTTGTTATTCTCGCTAGCGCCTTAGACATATTCACGTTTATTGATATCTGCTACCAGTGGCCTTTATAGGGCGTGTACGATCTTCTTTGCCTTCTATCAGCTCGGACGATGACATCCTTCATTCTTTACGCTGTCCTTCGTAAGGGATATCGGTGACTATTTTTCGTATGCTAGCGTGGTAAGTACATCTACATGAATTATCTGTCAATAATAGGTGATTCCCCAAACCGTTCCGAATAAAAGGTAAGCCGCTAGACGTATCTTTAATGGTCAGGATAGTCCTCTCATTCTACTTGTCGATTTGAGAACCCTAAGTCATTCCTCTGTCTGTTCGTTTTTGCAAAATATCTTGGGAAATAGTCCCGTTAATTAAATCTTGGGTCCTTGCGTGGCGCAGTCGTCACAGGGTCTCTCTGTCCCAATTATCTCTTCCGCGTTCATAATAAATTTGTAGAGTGGACATCTATCGTTTCCATAATAAAGTAAGCGGTCTTATTTAATCTATCACTCAAAATCCTCAAATAGCACGACGACTAACTTGGTTCTTGATAATCCTCCTTCAAAATTTATTATAATTAACTCTTACTCCTATTTGGGTCATCTACAAGTCGAAATCGCCAAAATTTTAACCCTCGCCTTTCCGTTTTCATTTTCAACCATGTCGAATACTTACTTACCTACTCAATGACTAATATCTGTTTACATTTTTAGGCACCTTTAAGTCTCATTGTTAAGTAATAAAGCGTTCTTTTCATGCGATCCTTCTCATCAATTATTCTGAGATTTGTCATCCTCCATATATCTTTTCCTACTTAAAGTGTCGGCCACCACATTGGCCTTTTCTTGATGATAATAGATTTCTCAATCATGGCCTTTGATCAATTTGACCATATCCTCTATCCCGTGTTCAGTATAAAAAAAATTCCAAAATTTTCTCATAAGTAAACTCCTTGTCCCTTTCAGTCCGAACCTTATCGCAATTATTCTAGATTTTTATTAGAAAGCCTTATGTCACGGTCCTTAAGCTGCGTAGACATATCATTAGACTTCACGCAACATCCTATTTTATCGTCGAGTAATTCTAGCACGGAATTGCTACTAACCTTACCTTCAATTCTTGAAAATCTTATTCCTCAAATTCATAAATGCTTGGTTTTTCCCGAATTTATTAGCACCTCTCCCGATAATGTTTCATAGAAGTGTACCTCACTAATCACGTCGTATCCCTATTTTCGTTATTCTATAACCATATTAAAGATACTTATGATAATAAGTAAATATGGTATTCTTCTGTTTTAAACAACTTACTCATCACGATGCTCCGATTGCACCATCATAGCACTGAGCTTTCAGTCTTATATTACCACAATTGGTTTTCAACTATACCTCTCTTTGTTGGGAAGGCAATTAACCTTGGAAAAATGATTTTCACGATATCGATGAAATTTAGACAGTGTTAACAAGGTTTTAAAATCAAACATTTGAATAAATAATGAGCTCTGAATAAAAGAGTCGCAACACTCAGAAGATTTATAACTTGGAAGGAAGAATATAACAAGGATTATCCTTCCATATCCTTAGAATTATATATTGTGATATTATGGAGAGTATCCATTGGAAGCAATGATTGCTGAATAATAACATCATACGAATGATACTTGTAAGATTTTCCCATTGAAAGAATACTTTTCTTCTCGAATAATGAAAGAAATATCGAATAACATCCTCAACTAATGGTTAACCATTGAGGTCTCAAAGAGGTGCTATTTTGAAAGAAAAATTTTATCCAATGATTAATAAATAAGGAAGTATATTGTTCTTTAATCACTTTATGATTTTTATTGGATATTCGTTATATAAACGAAAGAATAAAATATTTCATGAACAAAATATTTCAATAAATTGAATATG
The DNA here is from genome assembly GCF_009905375.1 of Apium graveolens. Classification (NCBI taxonomy): domain Eukaryota; kingdom Viridiplantae; phylum Streptophyta; class Magnoliopsida; order Apiales; family Apiaceae; genus Apium; species Apium graveolens. The sequence continues at coordinate 177,609,931 of NC_133649.1, read as the reverse complement.
AATTCTCGTTTGAGTGGGCGACCTAGTTAGGTCTCAATTAAATCGATCTTTGAAAATTTCATCAATAATTAAATTTTTGCATATATAATGCACTCTGTAAAATAAAAAAAAATTGATTGGAAGTGGATCTTAGAAAAATAATAACTAGTCCATATCAAGCAATATTATCAACCGGCTAAGAAAATGGCCAGCATAATTGGTTTTGCCCATGGCAACTAGCTAGAACGATTAGCTAGACTTTCCTCATATTAATTAAAATTTTGACTAGTTAGGACATTAGTTAGTCGTTCATGAGAACATATACAACTAAGCATATTTTAGTTTGTTCGAAAAAGAAAATCTCAATATCGTAACCACTAAAGAATTTGTGGCTACCTAGATGACGATTTCAAAATAAAGAGTTTTCCAATTTGGGCCGAGAAAGACAATTATAACTCTAAATCGAGTGGTCTTGGCATCGAAACAATCGATAGCCTCTTATCAAATATTTCTAGCCAATAAAAGGGTACAATCAGAGGTGTTTTCGTTCACATACTTTATTAGATTCTCAAATATAATTGAATTCGGAATACCAATATCAAATTGATACCCTTACTATGATTTCAAAGTTCAATATATAATTTTATCCCGATTAGAGGAAAAGGATTCTCGAGGAATATATGGATATTAGATCATCCATGTTTTTAACAATTTTTAGATATTTACAATCTCGACTGAGAAGAGTAAGTATGAAAGAATAATCAAATGAAGATACTCATTATGAATATTCATCGATGAATTGAGGGAAAATTTATATAAAAAAAATCTCTTGGATAATTGAGATGAAGTATAAATATCTGTGAGTTGAACAAGAAGATCATAATCTATGAATGAAAGTTCATGGATTAACTAAAAGAATTGAACAAGTCCTAATGCGGAGAAAGACTATTCAAGATAGTCACATCAGAAGTTCAAAGCAGGGAATGAAAAGGATTGCCTGATATAACTTACCAAGGCAATACGAATGATCAACAATCTGGAGGGAGTAACGTGACGGTGAGTAGGTGCCAAAATATTTTACTGATTATCCTAACTCTCGTCATTATCCATTTGAGGATGATACCACCTCTTCGTCTTTGTAATTCCATGTTTTCAGCTAGTGTCTCCTTCATATCATTTTAAAATCGCTTACTAGTCGTGACTTTCGCACTTATATATGTCATTCCGATGTTTTACCTCGAAGACTTTACTCGGAAATATTCCAAAAGCATCTATTAAGCTGATAGGGGCCTGCTACATGCATCCCTTACTAACTACAAGTGGCCAGTTACCCCTGGGAACAGATCAAAGAGATCTCTCAGGGATCTCAATACAGTCCATAAGTTCGGTGGCATGTGTGTGTAATTGAATCATACGTTACCAAATATATTAGAGGTCTACGATTATATATACGTAGTCTATGACATCATTTCTACCGAAGAATTCCTCTCTAGACTCACTGGTCTATTTTTTTAGAAGGTTCTAAGATCGAACCATCACTTATTATAATCTTACGCCATTTATTTATAGACATGCCATCAATTCTTGATGCTCTTGGTCTCTGAGGTAAACCATCATAACCCTTTATATTGAGCGCATTAATAATATCAGGTAATGTACTCATCTTACGATAATATTCTTATATTATATTCAAATATTCCTTAATGGAATAAAAATCCTTAAGGGTATATTGGGCACTATTTCTGCTGAATTTGTTATTAATACGATATTCAAATCCTCATTGGTAAAATGACACCGTCAACTAGTTTGGGCCAATAACCTCAACTGTATACTAATAATTAGACTTCATGGTCCTCACATGTGATGCCCCTTCACTAGAAACCTATAAAGAACTACGAGTAACCAGACTCGTGTTATCATAATGAACATATGGTGTTGGTAATATTGTCTTTACCCCAATTTCCCTGGAGACTCAGCTCCAAGTTCTACATCCACATCCTTGCCAAATCAAATCGGATTCAAATTTTTCTCCTCATCATTCTGATAATCTCCAATGGTCCTATTGGTCATACTTTAATACCTCAAATATACACTTATCCTAACCTACACATTGAAGCTACATCCGGTAGTCCAATGATGAACTCTATATGAGCTCTTACGAAATCTCGCGTCTAGACAGACTCCTAACACTCTCGTCTCTGAGTACTATAACTTATTGCTCTGATACCATTTCTGTAACGCCCCCAAATCCGGGGTCAGGAACCTGGGTCATCACGCAATCCTTTAATCATGTATAACCTGTATTAACTCGATAATCCAATAATTCCATATCACAGATCCCCAATCTCACACACTCACAAATTATAGCCTTAGAAACGATGTACGATAAGTATCATCTGTTATTAAAAGTCAAATGTACTTTACAGGATCTCAAAAAATTATTCATAACCTCTACATGAAGTTATAATAATTACGACTGATATCTTAGACCTATCTGATCCTCTGGCACACCTGAGACAAGGCTACCAGGGATTCTTCCCATGACTTCAAGCAACTAAGTCCCACACCGGCATACTGGTTATCTGTTGTGTTGTGTCATTTAAAAGAAAGCAAGAGTTAGCCATAATGCCCAGCATAATAATATACAGTATGAAAATGACTGTATGATAAACTCACGTAAAATATCATATATTATAATTACGTTTTATTCAAAAATAGTTTTCCTTGATGACACACACCTTCTCATGTAAACAATTCTTTAGTGGATTTTATTATCCTGCGAATACCTAAATAGTAAACCCATCACCTAGGCTTGGGTTACGATATTGCATCACAATTCCAATTGGAAGAATAGCACATTCGTTGGAGCCACCGCATACGATGATCAGTCGTACTGTGATAAAGTAATCTTTTCTACTAGTAGAAGGACGACACCTTCGTATCCCGGTTATCACCCTTGCCGCGTTCGGGCTACGTGTCCCACTTTTGGGTATACACATACTTCACAAGTTCCTGAGTACACAGAGTACCTTCGCCTGCGGTACCTTTGGTAGTCCATCTAGAACACATAGTACCAGAGTCTACCCCTCCCTTGTGTTAGTGTTTGTGCCCTAGAGACAACACTATTATGTTTATATTATGAAATATTTGGATTATTAATTCTGATTATATGGATTATCCTTTAGTAATTTATTATATCTTTATTTTCTGTGATAAGTTGTTAGATTAATAAATGTCCTTGGAATATGATATGTAATTTTATATCTCTAAGTACGTGACTTAGAAATGAGATTATGAGAATAGTATCGATATTCCTAAAGATCCCTAGTCAAGTATTATTATTAAGGGACAATAATAATGCATTAAGACTAGTGTGAATGTTGACTGATGATCACATCTCGTTGATCATAGGTATAGTGATACTAAAGTCAAAACACATGCACATGTATTATATACATGGTGCTAGAAGATCCAATGTGAGATTCTACATGTCTGTTGTGTCATAAGTAATTCTCACAGTGATAATGATGTATTGGTCCTTAGACTTGAAATCATTATATTTCTATATGAGAATTAATATACTTTGGTTGCATTAAAAGTTACCTTTGACCGGGTGATGATAAAAGTGTATATTGGGTATATTATGAATCATATGAGAAATATGAATGATCTAGAAAGGATTTAACCCTCCTATTTTAGGAGTGATATTATCGGCATCTTGTTTGAGTTAGACTATGAAATGCATGGCCATGCTCAAATGTTGATTTGATGTTATAGTCTACTCATCGATCAAGGAAATCTGGATTAAATTATGAAGAGGATGACACATAACATGCCTCGAGTTTAATCTATAATATATGGTTAAAAGGATTATAGTACATTGTACATTATACACAAAAGGTTTAATCGATCACCGATTTAATTATTATTACTTGGGTAACAATGATGTATTACTAGATGTCGCTCATTGTTTATGATTTTAAATTAGATTTAAAATTGTTGCCAACGTAATAATAAACTAAAGGGTCGCACAAAGAATGATTGGAGGATTATTTAATTTAAATTCGGATTTAAATTAAATGTAAGTAATTCGAATTATTTGTTATTAATTAAGTGTGACTTAATTAACTACATAAATAGAAAATTCAAATTTAATATATTAAATCCGATATTAAGTTATTGGATGATTAAGTGAGACTTAATAATATAATAATTAGAATTTCGAATTTAATAACAATAATAACTCTAAAATTAAGTTTAGGGTTGGAGGCTCATTAGCTATTGCCTATATAATATCTTTTTCTAATAGAATAAGGGTTACACGTTTTATTTCATAAAACATAAACCCTAGCAGCTTGAAGAGAGATAGAAAGAGCAAGAAGGCGGCCTCAAGAACGTGCTAGTACACACCCATCCTCCGGGCGATCATTCGTGTGGATACCTTCAAGGCGTAGATCGTTCCAGCGATGGGCTACGTGGTGATCATTCAAGACCTCTATCTTTCCATTAACGTAAAGCTTCTTAAGGTAAACATACTGAACTACGAATTAAATATTATTTTTGGTATGGATCCTGCGGAGGGTTTCGATTTTTAAGAATTAAATTTATATTTTCGTTGCGTTTATGTGCCAAAAACCCTTCAATGGCATCAGAGCTACTTGCGAAAAGTTTTTGATTCATTTATGTGTTTAACCGTTTTTGATATATGAGCATGTACGTGATTCGCCATGATTTGATGTTGATATAATATGCTTGTATATGTATGGTTTTGAATATATGATATTCATGTGAGTTCTATAATCATAAGATGATTATGTAATTTGTATATATACTGATATATACATGATTTATGTTTGTTCTAATTATGATAATCATATTAGATACGGATTCTAAATTGGCTGCTGCAGATTTGTTGAAATCTGGGTCTGGTGTCCGATTTACGTAAACGAATACCCTATTCCATAGGTAAACGAGTGTCTGAACAAAACTGATAGTTAAAGCTATCAATGACTCGTCTTTAAGGCATTTGACGTCGTTTACTGCCCGTAAACGGTGATTCTTATTTTTCTGATTCGATTCTGATTTTTCTGATTTTTGTCATATTTTTTTTATGATTAGATCATGGATAATATGATATGTTAAGATCAGATTATGTGTTTTAACATGCTTTTATTTGTTGTATGAGCATGGTGGATGGTTATGGCCTTTCGACCTTAGTGTAATGGTTTTGGTTTTGGTTTTAAATAAGACTTGCATGTCGTCAATCTTTGTAATCATAAATCTCGAATGTAACTCGAGTTATTCTTATAAGTTCATTAGATTAGTTTTACTTTCAATCATTTAATGTAATTGAAGACTCAAGAAGGCTATCCAATGGAGGTGATTTAAAGAAGAAGACGAGGCATACAAGAAGTCTAAACAAAGAAGAAGACTTATGTAACAAGTAGTTGTATTTATTTCCATCACCACATTAGATTGACCTTGATCTTTATCATGAGCTTGATAAAGATCACATAGGATGGGGCCATAACCAAACACATTTACTTTATTGCACTTTATATATTGATGTATGAATGTATGTATAGAATAGTTAATGATGCATGCTTTAATTAGATTAATCATGCATGAATGTATGTATTAGATACGTCACCCATGCCATGCCTAAACAAGATAAAATCTGTAATGACTCAAGATTTTAAAATTTACAAACGATTATGAGATTCTCGTGTTTATGAAACACGGAATGAAATACGAATCTTCTTTATTTCCGACATGGGACGATTTTGTCAACAACGGGTTCATAAAACTTGTAAGGCTGTGGGTTTTAAGCGAGACCGATGTCACTCCTCCACTACCTGGAAATCAAACCATTGACGAGTATTGATTTGAAGTATTTTATTCAAGGAAAAATTGGGAATCTCTTTATGATGGGATCATGATGGTTATAATACTAACAAAACCCTAATATTTATATTAAGTTATTTAGATGCCTTCTAATATGTCCAACGCGTTAACCCCTAGATCGATAAGGAGTGGGTTCGCCAGAGCGAAGTCTCCCATCTATCGTGGGATGGCGTGTTGAAGTATATGATACTTTTTAGACCTTTGGGTTTTAACTTAACTAAGTTACCACAATAGGATTGTGAACTTAAAGGCATAGAGTTTGGTGAGATTTATTGGATAAATAAGAATAAATGTTGTTCCACTAAACTATCCAAGAGTTATATAGTTGATATAATTGATAAATGTTGTCAACCTTATTGAATCATGTTTTAGGAGTAAAGCCAAAGCTGAACTAAAACATTGTGGAAATTTGGATCTTGGCTCACTAGAAAGTATATAGAAGATACTCTTTCTAAATTAATAGTTAGGGCTATTAATTTGATAAAATACTGGGAGATATATATTTTGAATATATATGAATAATCACTTGAACATAATTTAATAATTATCTGTAAACTAATTTATCTTATACATTTTAAACATTGTAGATATCAAATGGCAATCAATTCAAACAACTTCTCTGTGCGATCAGTCCTTGAGAAGGACAAGCTGACAGGAACAAACTTCCTTGACTGGCAGAGGAACTTGAGGATTGTCCTCAAATAAGAGCGCAAGCTCTATGTCATAGATATCCCTCGCCCTGAACCTCTCACTGAAGAAGCATCCCATGCTCAACATAATGTTTATTAGAAACATATCGATGATGACACAGATGTTCAATGTCTCATGTTAGCGACCATGAGTGTTGATCTTCAGAAACAACATGAGAATATGGATTCTTATGATATGATTGAGCACCTTAAATGTATGTTTAAAGGACAGGCTCGTCAGGAGAGGTTTGATACTTTCAAATCGTTGCATGCATGTAAGCAGGGAGAACATGATCCGGTTGGACAGCATGTTTTAAGAATAATTGGGTATATTGAGTACCTTGCCAAGTTGGGTGCCCCGATTGCTGTGGAGCACCAGATTGACCTAATTTTGCAATCTTTAAACATCAGTTATTCTCAATTTGTGATGAATTACAATATGAATGAGATAGATAAGAACCCCACCGAACTGTTGGCTATGTTGAAAACTGCTGAGACCAACGTTCAGAAGACATCCCCTGCTCCCATGTTGATGGTGAATAAGGGGAAGGCCAAAGGAAAGGATAAATGGAAAGACAAGAGGAAGATGGGATCTAAATCGAATGCCAATACGAAATCTGATCCGACCAAGGCTTTGAAGCCTAAAGGTGGTGTTCCAAAGGTTGGTGATTGTCACTATTGCAAGAAACCAGGTCATTGGAAGAGGAACTGTCATGCTTATTTGGAGGATCTGAAGACGAAGAAGGTTGTTGTTACTACTTCTGATTCAGGAATTTATGTTATTGAAGTCAATTTGTCTACTTTTGCATCTTGGGTATTAGATACTGGATGTGTGTCATACCCCCAACTTAACAATACATAATATAAAACTATTACAATATTGAAAAGAAGGTAAATACAACCGAATCCAAGATCTTACAGTTCAGGGTTGGAACAGCCCAACACTATTAACTATTACAACTAGTTTTAATATCGAGTCCTCATATAAAACTATCTCTTATTCTACCTGAGCTCGAACATACGCATCGACATCACAAGTCTTACGTGCTGTCTCCTTGAATCTAACCATAGCTGCTAGCTGTAATATTAGGTTGAAAGCAAGTAGTGAGCCAAATGCTCAGCAAGTGCTAAACAATACGGTACTAAACATAAATCGAGATATATAAAAGAATAACAATGTGAAGATAGAGCTAATAATAATAAGAGATGAACTTTTGGGTAATGGCATCATTTGTTTGTATCAAAACATTTCCAAAACCATTTCTTAATCAAAAACCATTTTATGACGCTACGAATTACAGCCGGTGATCAGCCGCGAAGTAATCCCAAATCTCGCTGGGTTCTAAAACATTAATGGGATCCCTAGGAAACTTTTAAGCCTACATCATAAGTGTGGAAAGGACTCGCATCTCAGTCCAGATCCACTATTTAAAGAAAACATTTATCCCATTTTGGGACTGAAAATCCAAATTTTTAATCATTTCAAAAACTGATGTCGACTGATAATAAATTTCTTAAACAGTAAACATTTTATCAAGGGATTATAAATTAGCTTTGGAACACTGGAAATATGTTCACTAAATCTCAGGGCCATGATCCACTAGACTTTACTCTATCAGGGTAATTGAAAGGTTTCTATTTACAAGGACTTTGACAAGGAGATTTAGTAGGGTTATTGGATAATATGGAAAACTAATGCCAGACTAGGCTTAAAGCAATAGTTTCAGATAAGGTATAGGTATTAAAATATCAAGAAGATAAGCATTCCTGGTTACAAGTATGATATAGGTGTACCGGGTTGTCCGCGTGATTAATTATGAAGTCATATTGAATTGTTTTCAATTTCAAAAGTGGTTTTAGTGCAAATTTAATTGCATAAATATTTGGAATGTCTTTAAAATTATTTTTATGGTTCTATAAGTACAATAATTAATTCCAGAATTCTTCAAAAATTACAAAACTCATATTTCAATTAAGTTTGGAATATTCCGAGAATTTTAAAATTATTTCGGGAATTTTTTGGATTAATTTCACCCGCGCGTTATTTTGTTAGTTATTAAAAAGCGGGTACAAGTTGCATTTTAGAAATTGTTTATAAATTTCAAAATTTATGTTTTATAAACTTCGGGATATTTATAACGTTTTAAGACTATTTTCGCAATTTTCTGAATTTATCTTAAGTGTAGCTCAGTTCGTTAATTGTGAAATGCGGATACGAGTTGCATTTCAAAAATATTTTAAAAATTATGAAAATTTTATTTTATTAGTTTCTGGATTTTTAGAATATTTTAAGACTATTCTCGTAATTTTCTGAATTCGTTTCAAGTGCAATTTAATTTGTTAAATTGCAAATTTCGAGTTAAAAACCAGACTTTCGGGAAGGACAGGACACATGTCTCATTTTTGTTCAACCAGTGATACGTGGCAGTTACAGATTTATTAAGAATAATAACATAACACATATACAATTCCTCCTCCCTTGTTAATCTCTTCAACCTCACCTCTCTCACCTCTTCTTATCTTTTCTCTCTCCCCGTTATCTATATCCTCTCCCTTGTTTTATTTGCTGCCGTACCTCTCTGATTTCCGGTGAGATTTTGGCCATGGTTGTGATTATATCATATGCTTACATATGTATATATATATACTATATTATATATGCATGTGTACTAGTGTGTGATGTATGTGCAGTATTGTGTGCGTTGGGTGTATGCGGCGGTGCCGTTGTGCGGCCGCCGTGTAGCCGCTCTTACTGCTTGCTCCTTCGGACATGTTCTGTTTTGTTTCTTTCCGATTGTTTTCGTGCTTCTGTTGTGCGGTGGCTTTTGGTGCGTGTGACTGCACGCAGTCGATTATGGTCCTTTTAATCATTTAATTATTTTATATTCTACATGAATAAATTCGAGTAGTATTCCTGATGTAATCTTCGTGCAAAAAATTATTTAATTATTTATCGGTGAAATTTCGTGTGGAAACCCGAAATTATTCGGGCACCGACGAATTTTGCTGCCGTCAACAATGATTTTCGATGAGTTGACGGTGGGCGGTGATTAATTTATTCTTAGTCCTAATTTTATAAAATAAAGAGAATGAGTCATGTAATTAGTTTTGTATGTGAATGGGTGTGGAATTGTGAAAATTGGATTGTGATTGGTTGTTATTGACGTCGAAGGTGTTTCGACGGATAGTCCGATAAACAAAGGAGACGCTGTCCGATTTCTAGGAAATCGAACTACGGAAATACGGGAGCGTATCCGGAGATTATCGGGACGTCGAGCGAGTATAAGTGAATACATATATGTATGTTTTATACAAAACCTGATTGTATGTTGTAGTGAAACGTTTTGCCAAAACCAATAACCCTAATATCATACAATGACGAGTACACGTATTTTATGAAAATGAACACCAAATTGATTTTTGAGGACATGAACCCTAACTGATGCCTGTATTGCAATAATATATGTGTTACGAGTCGGGTTTTGTTAACGCATGGGTAGATTGTTAGCGAGGATATGTCAAGCATAATCGAATGTCTAAGTTAGGGTGTTTCGACCTTGTAGGTTCTAGTCGGAATGCTCGAGAATTGGCATTGGTCGAAAGATAGTTGGTGGTTAGTCGAAAAGCTCAATAAGGTTCCAATCAAAGGACGTAAGTGTTGAAGTCGCATCCAGAGTGATCTAGTGGATAGACAATAAAGCCTGAGCGACAGAGTCGGCTCAGAGTGGATCAGTAATAGTTGTAAAGCCCTGTAAGGCAAGTACTTCTAAACCTTTTTCGAGATATAATGCAAATATTTCTAAATTTTCTCGTAACATATTGTTAAGTACTCAAAATAGCTCTGTTTTATATGGTAAATACTTTGAATCCTTCAGCCTTGAACCTGAGCCACATCATTTGATCTTTTAGCCATAAGTCTTATTGTTTTAAACCATCCTTTTTTGATTTTCAGATACCAAACCACATAAATATGATACTACTTCCCAAATGTATAACTACCAAACACCAAACACTGGAACAAAATTGTTTGAAAATACAGAAACGTTTATACCCCAACCATTCTTTATAACATCAAAGAACTAAACCTTGCAAAAATCATTATTCGTCTAATACTTGATCCTCTTACAGGCTGAATATCATTTCTTATACATACCTTGATATACCCTTGTGATACTCATGAATCGCATTACGCTTTTATACCAATGCTTTATCATTGTTGATTATGATCTTGCTTATTGAATTACATTGTTTATTACACCGAATTATTTTAGAATTGGATAGTTTTCTTTATGTGGACCATATTCGTGGTCAGACCAGATTCGTGGTCAAATTAGGCCAATATGTGCCCTGGATCCAATTCGTAGAGCAGAGCTGTGTGCTCCGCTCAGGGTTAGTACATTGTAAAAAAAGCTAGGGTTGTGGCTTGTTTTCATACTTTAACCTATTGCGATCTGTGGATGTGTAAAGCAAGGTCATTGCAAATAGTATCTCCTATACAGGTTTATATATTGTGTATGTGTTGTGGACCCCAAACTTCTGACCCGGGTTTGGAGGGCGTCACAGGTTGGTATTAGAGCTACAGGTTATAAGTCACTGAAACAAGCCTAGATTTTCAGGGTTGGGTAGAGGGTTAGGATTAGGAATAGGAAATAGAAAGATAAGATATCGTGATGATGAGTGCGACTATATAATAGGTCTCCCGCACGGTTCGTGTTGCAATTCGGGATTCTTAGCTTGCGACGTGATTCCAGACAATGGCAATGGAAGATCCTGATTTCCCTGTATCATCTGATCGTTTGGAGTTTTCCGTTTAAGGATCGTCATCTTCTCTCAGATTTGATTTGCACCTTGTTCCTCCATCAGTATTAACGGTACTACCTTCTGTTATGAAAGTTTCACCTCTTCAAGCTATTTTACGCTATTCTACCACCTCTTGATACGAGACTACCTATTTAAAAACCACCATCTGTTTATTCTTATTTTACTGGACATTCGGCTGTGAGTGTATCTCTTTAGTTTACCCTACATCCTGTTCTATACCCCCGGTTTAAAACTCGTCTTATGAAGCAATAGTACCTACGAGGATAGATTCGATGGTTACTGTAACTGGCGAGTACTTAAGATATAAATAAAGGTGAGAAGAAGTTTAGAAAGAAGATTAAAGTGTTCCGGAGGATAGCTGCTACCGGATTAAAAGAAGCCATTAGTGACTAGGCCACTCGTCATTAGTTGTGGGATGGAATAGATGAATTTTAAAAAAGTTAGAGAGAAAAGTATAAATCTGGAATTTTTGTAGAATTAAATGATGGTGCTATGATAAATGCGATATGTAAAGTAGTGATGTGATGTGATATGAGAAAATTTTATTCTACGAAATAGACTTGTTGACTATTGGATAACCTGTTCTACTGAACGACTGCAAAGTTGATGACGGGAGCATTACCAATATGGAAGTTTTGATGTGAAGCTACGAATATGATAACACGCAACGATAATTGAAATGATCATTGATTAAGGAAGGCAAATGGACCTAATAAAGGAGAGAAGGTAGATTGAAGTGAATGGACCTTTTATGTGATCGTTTCTTTAATTTGGTACCTTGTTATAGGTCGGAAGGACAACAACCAACTCATATAGTAAGGACAACTAGATTTGTGATTTTCACAATTTTTAACAAGTTTTCAAAAAAGATTTTCCTTACAAAATTTCTAAAAGCCTTTTTGAATAAAATAAGTTTTAAACATTGGTTGTCAAGTTACTACTTGAGTTTCTTGTTTGTTAAAAGACCTGGATTACCTGGAAGGATACTTGTTTCAGACTTAGTATTGTTAATTCAGAGAACAAAGTAACCCGCGATTATGAAGAAGTTGATTATTCCTAACGGTAAGGTGCAAATATTGTTTGACAAGGTTAATAACCGAATCCGCGTACGAAGTAATTATTCATCTAGTTGCAGAGACCATTAAAGTTTAAAGAATTCATTGATTTAAAAGGAGCCTGGGCGTGATCGAAGAAGATTGGGAAGATTTCCAGACTTTTCTAAAAGAAGAATATTATTAACAAAAGGATCGTTATGTTAAATGATTCGTGGTTATGCTAAATTAAAAAGAAGAAACTCGAAGTTATCTGGTAAGAACGCCATATGATCGAATTGTTAAAGTATTATACGTGTAGGTTGCGTCTTAACAAGTAAAAATCTACCATAATGCTTAATTTGTGAAGGCATTTCAGCGTACTTTCTAAAGATTTTATATGATACAATTGGGATATGATCGAGCAAGCTCGAAAGATGAATACAAGTGAAATATGGATGGTGACCAATGGTATCATTCTTGTCTTCAATACTAAAGCGTATATTCCTTTTTAATTCCTCAAAATGTATGAACTTCTTTTCTTAATAAACTCCTTACGATGATATCAAAAAGAAGGATATTGCATTCTTTTCAAATTTAATTGTTCCCCTCAAGTTTTGCTCTCTGATTGGGACAAATAGTGTTATGGTGAGACGCTTTGTCGGGATGACGAAGAGTCGGGTGGGACGCCACCTAATCATGTGTTGTATGCCATATGGTATGAAAGACTGGCCATCTTAAGTACCAATGTGGTTGTCTCATTCATATTCAAATCCTTAATACTTCTTTCTTTCCAACTCTAAGTTTATTAAAATTGTGAATCCTTCTAGTTGTTCTGTCTTACTGTTGTTCTTCGCAAAAGTTGAGTAAAAATCAACGTATTCTGAACCAAGCGGGCAAAGTTCCATCTACCTCCCATGCATGATAAGGAAACAAGGGCATATGGCGAGAATTGTAAATCACTAACCCAGTCAGGAATGCACTAAGAGTCAAGGGAATCTACTTCAATAAGGAATACGTCTCCAAGAACGAGAGTTTATGATTTGTTTGTGAAATATGTTATTCCCAATACGGATGCGGTGACGTGAACGATTATTGTGGATACCTTACGCGTTAAAGTATTAAAAGATGTGAGAGAAACTTAATTGGTTATCTCTCAAAGTTTTGTTCATAAGATAAATTACCCTGTTGAATTGATAAGATTATGATCAAAGGACTAGCAAGTCAAGAACGTGTAATTGTTGAATAAATAAGTACCAATGATGGAATTGAGATTTCTGGAAATTAGTTGTGAAGAATTGATATCATTTGAGATAAGAGGATTTGACATTATTCTAAGGAATGGATTAACTATTTAAGCGTGATGCTCAGACAAACCGTCATGCTGAAAAGATAGTCCGGAAGACGTTAAATGAGAATATGGTGAAGTATTAAGGAAGAAGGAGGGTAAAGAATTTGTTAACGATGATTACGGTGATCAAGATGTGAGCATTATGGTGATTATGAGATAAATAAAAGTCAGAAGCAAACAAAATTTGAAGATTTTATAGCAATTAAGGAGTTTCAAGATATGTTTCCAGATGAGTTATCAACATTTCCTCCAGATAGAGAAATGAAGCTCGCGATTGACTTAGCACCTGAGACGAAGCCAGTGACTAAGGCTTTACCCAAAATGGCACCAGTTAAAATGAGGAAGTTAGCAAAGCAGATGTAAGAGATGTTAGAAGAAGGAGTGATTAGACCTAGTGTACCCCATAAGGTGCACCGGTATTAATTGTTAATAAGAAAGATGGAAGTATGAGATTATGCGTCGACTAGCGAAAGCTCAACAAGTTTACTATCAAGAGCAAATATCTGTTACCTCGAACCAATGATTTGTTTGATCAAACAAAAGAAGCAAAGTACTTTTATAAATTGATTTAAGACTTGGTATTTCACCAATTGAAGATTAAACCTATGGACATATCAAAGATAATTTTCAGAACTAAGTACTGTGTTATAAAATTCTCGTATTGTCATTCGGATAACCGATATACCAGTAATATTTAAACTTGATGAACAGAATCTTGAAGGAAGATCCGAATAAGTTGTATTTACGTTACTTAAAGTCAAAGAAGGACCATGCAAGTATTTAATGATAGTTGGGAAGTTGAAGAAGAAAGAAGTGGTATGAAAAATTTAAAAGGTGAAAGTTTTGATGGTAGAAAGCATAAATAGTCAATGAGGAGGAGACCAAATGAGATCCAGTATAAATTAAAGTTACTATAAATAAAGAAAGACCAAAAACACCAACAAAAGTAAGAAGTTTTATTATTAGCCGATTATTATCGGAAATTTGTTCACGATTTCTTGAAAGTTGCAGCACCTTTGACGAAGCTAACCAGGAAAAGCAAGAAGGTTATATGAAATAGAGAAGGGTGAAGAAAGTTTTGCGGAGTTAAATGAGAGAATGGTTACAGCACCTGCTTTATCACTTTGAAAGTATCAATTAGATTTGGTAGATTACAGTGATACTTCTCATAAAGGAATAGGATGTGTGTTGATGCAGCACAATAAAGTTATTGTATATGCATCCAGACAACTGAAACCTTATGAGCAGAAGTATCCTACTCATAATTTGGTAGTAGCGGTAATAATATTTTCTTTGAAAGATTGGGAAACATGATATGTATGGAGAAAGCTGTAAGATATATATGGACCATAAGAGTTTGAAGTATGTATTCACGAGGAAAAGCAAATATAGTGGCAAGTGATAAGCAAAAAGGAGAGAACGAACATAGAGACTGCACCAGAAGAATTATTTATGGGATTTTAAAAGTTGGAATTGGAAGTCAGAGTTTATAATCCAAAAGGAGCAAGGATGGATAGTATGATCTTTTAGTCAAAATTGTTAAGGGAAAGATAAGGAGATGTCAAGAGAAGATAATGGATCACGATGTTAGCAGTTATTAAGAGGAAATTTATGCGCCCAGGGGAACGATCACGATATCCCCAGGTTTTCTTCTTGCACTTGGATGCTATAAGTAAAAGGATTAAGAAATGAGATCCCAAAGAGAATTCACAATATAAAGTATTTAATTTATTGAAGAAATGCCAAGATATACGGAAATTTAAAGAAAAATAGTGATAACCAGGTATAGGAAGGAAATTTCAAGATAGATTAGAAAGTGTTGGACATGTGAAAGAATTAAGGCGAAGTATTGGAGGCCTAGTGGATAAGGCAGACCCATGAAGTGATTTTACAAGAAGCGAATCATGAAGTGTACCAGTGATGTTAAGGGAGAAAAGAAATGACATTATGAGGGTATGTACTGATTATCGGGAGTTTAACAAAACAACGAATAAGAATAAGTAACCCCTATAAATAATTGATTACTTATGAGACCTAATTCAAGAAATGTGTTATGTATCGAGGATTAACTTAAGATCCAACCTGAGAACATAACAAAGATTATGATCAAAATGAGTTAAGAGCATTGCAAGATCTGGTGATATTATGTGAAATAACAAGCGTATCAGTTGGCTATAAGGAATTAAGGAACATGTTGTAAAAGGAGTACTCAGATAAGCGAATTGTATTTATTGATAACATCTTCAGCTATTCAGAGAATAAGAGAATCTGTGTGAAATGCCCAAGGATTTTTCCCCAAAGGTTGAAAGGAAAGTAGCTATACGTTGAGTTTTCAAGTATGAAATTTTGACAGAGGTTAATAAAAGATTCTGATTAATCCGTTAACAACTACCTAAACAAAGCCGTGTGGTAACAGATGCCTTGTGCAGAAAGAAGGGATTGGATGTAATTAAGAACCCTGAGGAGTTAATAAAAGAATCGGAAAAAAATGGAATATGAAGTTCAAGTACCTAAAGGTAATAAGAAGTGAATATATGAGATTACTTTTCGGCCTTAACTGATGGAAAAGAGTAAGAGATGTTTAAATGTTTGGATACTAAGTTGAAAATGAGCATCGCCTATCATCCATAAACAGAGGGTCAGAGTAAGGAAGCGATTCAGGAAATATGAAATATGTTGAGAGGTTGAGTTTTAAGGAAAATTGGGAGGATCATTTATCATCGATGTCAGCTTTAGAATGCCACTTTACCAAGCCTTATGTAGACGCAAGTATAGGTCCCCACATTATTAAGATAAAGTGGGAGAAAGGAAGTTGTCGAATTCTAAGTTAATCCAGCACACCAAGGGCGTAACGATATTGATTGAACCAGCTCAGAGTAGACAAACAAAGAAGCGGAATTGTATCGAGGGAGAGTATGAATATAGGAATAGGACCAGTTGTAATAACCCCAATTTTTGGAATTTTTGAAACCCTTATGAATAGTGATTTTGCCGATTATGCTGAATAAGAAAACTTTTCATACCACACTATGTAGGGGTTCTTTTATTGATCTTCTGAGATATTATTAGTGCTCTATGTGGTATATAAGTGTATGTAAAGATCGTCAAAATCCAAATACGAACACTTTGATTTTTCCCGAAAATCCACCAGAGACAGAAAGAATTGAGTATAAGGTAACATGGTTAAAGGGATTTAAATTCAAGGATTATAAGAGAGGATCATTAAAGGATTATAAGATATTGAGAAAGATTTAGGGGAACCCAAGTAATAAGATCCCGGATGTGATCCCTTAAACAACGAAAGAGAACAGAGTTAAGCGAACCGTAAAATAAATAAACGACCAAGGGACAAGCACATACAAGTAGAATGGGAAGGAAGCTTCCAAGAAAAGCTAAAACAAGTGATTAAAAGAGAAGGTGGCATCATCAAACCTTAAGGGAAAGACATGTGGCTTGGAGGTGAGGTCATCCAAGTGATGTCATCACTTTATCAAAGCAATCTCCACCAAGTATTCATTTCACAAACACCAAAATCAAAAGCAACCAAAACAAACTCATTTCTCTTCTTCCCCCATCTATTGCTCTCGGCTTTTCCATGAAAAGCAAAGGAAAAATTTCAAAAATCAAGCTACACACCTTCATAATTCAAGAGGTTTGTTTATTTAGCTTCCATAATTCATAACTTAGATGAGCCATAAGTTTAAGCTCAAGATTCCATGTTTAACATAGCTAATCAATTCATCAAAGTTCTTGGTGAATAGTGTTTTTCAAGAACTTGAAATTTTGTTCTTGATTTTTTGTTTAGATTAAGCTTTGGTAAGGACTTTCAAGGGTGATTCCAAGCTCCTTAGTTACTTTTACTCACCAAGGAAGGTATAATCTCATACCCTAGCCCTACTTTTGTATATTTAGAGTTTTTGTGTTTGGAATGGTTCATGAGAAGCTTGATTATTGTGTATTTAGAGATGTGTTGGTTTTGTGATGTGTTTGGAGTTGTAAATCTTGTTGATTAGTTAAAGAACTTATGTAAGCTTTTAGTTCATGATTGGGAAGTAGTGTAAATTGGAAATATTGAGTTGTTGGGGCTTTTGTAGCATTGTATGTATGGAGTTTGGTTGTATGGTTAAATTGTGGTTGATTGGTGGTTGATTTGGAGTAGGATAAAAATTGGTAATCGCGTAAACATAGCTGTCGTAATGTCCGATTTACTCTAGACTGTTTTGTTCTTAACATCAGGACCCGAGAACTCACTGTTAGGTTTTGACCACTGCCATGATTAGATAGTCCATGTTACAAGCTTCGTTTTGATATGTGGTTCGTTTGAATCCGATGTACGTTTAGGAGAGACGACCGTTTTAAGTAACAGCATTTCGCGAACAAACCATTACCCCTCGCCTTACTTTGAAACCTTGGTTAAGGACTTTAAACGACTAATTGGGATATGAAACAATTATGTTAAGTGGATTAGGCAGTTGGTAAGGTACTCGCGAAAGAATCACCTTAAAACTCTTAATGGTTAATTTATTAAAAATGGTGGAGCCGAGGGTACTCGAACGACTTAGGTGATTCGTTAAGCGTAGGAGTGACCATAAGCGAACGTTAGGGTTCAATTGGTTAAAGTCTAGTTTCTTAAGCGACCGGGGTTTAATTCCAACTTAAGTTGTTGTTCATAGGTTATCGGACCCACTCTAAGCTTAAGTCTATCTGGGAGCACTCAGGCAAGTTTTCTACCCGTTATACTGTTGTTGTGATTTATATATGTATATGCATTATCTTGTGATAAATGCATGATGGTTAATTAGCAAATTTTGCGATATATTGAAGCATGTTGATATGGTATATATATGCATGTCTGTTTCGTAATCTGGTTATCCATCTGTTGATTTCAATGCTTATAAGTTGCATAATACCTATGCTAGAGATAAGCAGTAGTTGCGTATACCCTTAGGATAGGGGACCCAAAGGTGAACATTTTCTAAAACCGGGAGTCGATGTTCCCGAGTATATTATATATATATTTATATATATATTGATATAGTTTCAAAACTATTAATCGAATAAGGTTTATTCGATAGCTTTATTTTATTTAATGAATATTATTCTGAATATTTATTCGAGGACTTATGACTCCGCTTATTTATTTAATGAATATTACTTTGAATATTCGTTCGAGGACTTATGACTCTGTTTATTCTATTTAATGAATACTAGTTTGAATATTCATTCGAGGACTTATGACTCGGTTTATTCTATTTAATGAATATTAGTTTGAATATTCATTCGAGGACTTATGACTCAGTTTATTCTATTTAATGAATATTAGTTTCAATATTCATTCGAGGACTTATGACTCTGTTTATTCTATTTAATGAATATTAGTTTGAATATTCATTTGAGGACTTATGACTCGGTTTATTTTATTTAATGAATATTAGTTGAATATTCATTCGAGGACTTATGACTCCGTTTATTTTATTTAATGAATATTATTTTGAATATTCATTTGAGGACTTATGACTCCACTTATTTATTAAATAATATTCTTTATTTTATTAAAGAATAATGTTTCGATAATCAAACTTATTTTCGATTATTCAAATAAAGATAGTACTTTTGTATAAGTATATCTTTGGTTATTTAATATTCATTTCAAGTATGAGTTGTAAAACTTCTACTTCAAATTATTTATATAGAGATTATCCTTATGGGAATATTATTTAAATAATAATATTCAGATATTTTCTAATATATCGGGACTGATTTATTTCATTAAATCAGCATTACTCCAAACATTCTTTTTCGAGTCTTCAAAATGATTTTTAAAAGTTAGAGTGGATCCCAAAACTCATTTATATATTTAAGATCTTCCTTTCGAAGGAGATTTAAATACTCGCTCAAAACCTGAGGGATCCGGCTCAGTGGTGTATTTTACATTCACAACGAGGTTGCTGTTTTGAGAAACATCTTGATTACTTGCCCATCATTCGAGAAGTAAGTTCATCTATTTGAGTCGGCATAAGCAACATGGGCTCAGTGGGCGTCCATGAAAGTGTAAGTGGCTCAGTGGGAGTCCATCAAATGCGTAAGTGGCTGAGTGGCAGTCCAGCATAAGGTCCTATTGCGGCCAGGGTGATGACCAGTGGGGAATTCGTCCATCTACTAGTAGAAAATGTTACTTATATAGGTGTGTATATATATATCAGGACTTAATGAAGTATCTCATAACTTCATTATTTATAATGATATTTCAAAGATTGAATCTATTCAAGTCTTATCTTGTAGTCTCATCAGTGTGATGAACTTTTGAAACTAATTATAACTTGAACGGTGGTAGTTCAAGTAGTATTCGGAAAAGATATAAGTATATTGGAGTATCTTGTAACTTCATCTTTTAAACTTATATCTAGTAAATGATTATCTCATGCATATCAAAGATTTTCAGAAAAACATTGAGACAAGGTTAGATATATGAGATCACCTTGCAACGATATTTTTATACAGTTATAAACTGGAACTCTGTGTATATTATATATGTCAGAGGATTTCAAAGATTGTGAAAAGTATATATGCATGTATATACTAAATATTTTGCGACTTGGTCACGCTAAGATATCAACTTGGTTCATTTCTTCTTAACCAAGACTTTCTTGAGTACATATATTGTTAATTATTA
This sequence comes from Apium graveolens, assembly GCF_009905375.1. Lineage (NCBI taxonomy): Eukaryota > Viridiplantae > Streptophyta > Magnoliopsida > Apiales > Apiaceae > Apium > Apium graveolens. The sequence continues at coordinate 177,589,483 of NC_133649.1, read as the reverse complement.
TACATATTATTTCGGTGGGCTTGTTGCTCACCCTTGCTTTCTTTTTTCATCACACAACAGATAGACAAGATGAATAAGATCAAGCTCCCAATTCGCGAGCGGATAGGAAACGTTCCGCAGTTTCCTGTAGGCGTTGATGCCGCCGTAGCTGAGGTAGGAACTACCAATAGGCTAGGTTTTCAACTATGGATGTACCAGACTTATGTATATTATGAATTGTAATAATGGCAAAGAATATGTAAATTTATTCAGAAACCCTTTTGAGGTGTAATGACTTATAATTGTGGAATAAAATGACTTGTGTTATTTTTGGTATTCATCTCTGAGACTATAACTTGTGGTGTATGTGTGTATTGTGGGGTCACAGTACGCAGTAGTTGGTTGACTGTTAAGATTAAGTATTGATAAGGGAAATGGAACTCGTGACAACCCGAATTCCTGACCCCGGATTTGGGGGTGTTACACCAGTAGTGTTAGTTTTCACCTTGAAAGCAATTTGATAAATCTGAATAGAGGGGACAAGTTGAGTCCTAAATTTAGTGAACCATTCGAGGTATTGATAAATATAGATAATATTGTTCATGAGTTGATATTACTGTTATAGCAGTATGTACATATAATGTGTTCTGCGTGTCAATGTTAAGGCTCTTGATCGATCCAAATTCTTGATCGTTAAAGGTGAGTCCTTGGAAATGAGTGTATATCTATAGTGAATACGTTTGAAATCCTCGAGTAGAAGAGTCTACCTGGAAATTAGAGTCAGATATGCTTGACAAATATCCTCACTTGTTTAGTTAGACCAGATTCTGAGGACAAAATCTTTTTAAGGGGGGAATGATATAACGACTCGTGTATTTTTGAATCATTTAAATATGTGATTATGGAAATTATTAAATAAATAAAATATGTGTATTAGTTTTGACCGCTATGTGTTGTTTGATCATTAGCTATGTGTGAATTATAGTGTACCGGGTTGTCCACGTGATTAATTATGAAGTCGTATTGAATTGTTTTCAATTTCAAAAGTGGTTTTAGTGCAAATTTAATTGCATAAATATTTGGAATGTCTTTAAAATTGTTTGTATGGTTCTATAAGTACAATAATTATTTTTGGAATTTTATAAAATTTAGAAATCAATATTTCATCAATTATTTAGCCCAATATAATTTTCTGATTACATTTAATTATAAAATCTGTATTTAATTCCAGAATTCTTCAAAAATTATGAAACTCATATTTTAATTAACTTTGGAATATTCCGAGAATTTTAAAATTATTTCGGGAATTTTTGGGATTGATTTCACCCGCGCGTTATTTCGTTAATTGTTAAAATGCGGGTACAAGTTGCATTTTATAAATTGTTTAAAAATTTCAAAATTTATGTTTTTATAAATTTCGGGATATTTGTAACATTTTAAGACTATTTTCACAATTTTCTGAATTTATCTTAAGTGTAGCTCGGTTCGTTAATTGTGAAATGCGGATACGAGTTGCATTTCAAAAATATTTTAAAAATTATGAAAATTTTATTTTATTAGTTTCGGGATTTTTAGAAAATTTTATGACTATTCTCGTAATTTTCTGAATTCGTTTCAAGTGCAATTTAATTCCTTAAATTGCAAATTTCGAGTTAAAAATCGGACTTTTGGGACAGGGCACGTGTCTCATTTTTGTTCACCCAGTGATACGTGGCAGTTGCAGATTTATTAAGAATAATAACATAACACATATACAATTCCTCCTCCCCTGTTAATCTCTTCAACCTCACCTCTCTCACATCTTCTTATCTTTTCTCCCTCCCCGTTATCTGTATCCTCTCCCTTGTTTTAATTGCTGACGTACCTCTTTGATTTCCAGTGAGATTTTGGCCATGGTTGTGATTATATCATATGCTTATATATGTATATATATACTATAGTATATATACGTGTGTACTGGTGTGTGATGTATGTGCAGTATTGTGTGCGTTGGGTGTATGCGACGGTGCCGTTGTGTTTCTTCGGACATGTTCTGTTTTGTTTCTTTCTGATTGTTCTCGTGCTTCTGTTTTGCGGTGGCTTTTGGCGCGTGTGACTGCACGCGGTTTATTATGGTTCTTTTAATCATTTAATTAATTTATATTCTGTAGGAATAAATTCCAGTAGTATTCGTGATGTAATCTTCGTGCAGAAAATTATTTAATTATTTATCGGTAAAATTTCGTGTGGAAACCCGAAATTATTCGGGCACCGACGAATTTTGCTGCCGTCAACAATGATTTTCGATGAGTTGATGGTGGGCGGTGATGAATTTATTATGAGTCCTAATTTTATAAAATAAATGAAACGAGTCATGTAATTAGTTTCGTATGTGAATGGTTGTGGAATTGTAAAAATTGGATTGTGATTGGTTGTTATTGACGTCGAAGGTGTTTCGACGGGTAGTCCGATAAACAAAGGAGACGCTGTCCGATTTTCGGGAAATCGAACTACGGAAATACGGGAGCGTATCCGGAGATTATCGGGACGTCGAGGGAGTATAAGTGAATACATGTTCGTATGTTTTATACAAAACCTGGTTGTATGTTGCAGTGAAACGTTTTGCCAAAACCAATAACCCTAATTTCATACAATGACGAGTATACGTATTTTATGAAACTGAACAACGGATTGATTTTTGAGGACGTGAACCCTAACTGATGCTTGTATTGCAATAATGTATGTGTTACGAGTCGGGTTTTGTTAACGCATGGGTAGATTGTTAGCGAGGATATGTCAAGCATAATCGAATGTCTAAGTTAGGGTGTTTCGACCTTGTAGGTTCTAGTCGGAATGCCCGAGAATTGGCATTGGACGAAAGATAGTTGGTGGTTAGTCGAAAAGCTCAGTAAAGTTCCAATCAAAGGACTTAAGTGTTGAAGTCGCATCCAGAGTGATCTAGTGGATAGACAATAAAGCCTGAGCGATAGAGTCGGCTCAGAGTCGATCAGTAATAGTTGTAAAGCCCTGTAAGGCAAGTACTTCTAAACCTTTTTCGAGATATAATGCAAATATTTCTAAATTTTCTCATAACATATTGTTAAGTACTCAAAATATCTCTGTTTTATATGGTAAATACTTTGAATCCTTCAGCCTTGAACCTGAGCCACATCATTTGATCTTTGAGCCATAAGTTTTATTCTTTGTAAACAATTCTTTGTTGATTTTTAGATACCAAACCACACAAATATGATACTACTTCCCAAATGTATAACTACCAAACACCAAACACTGGAACAAAATTGTTTGAAAACACAGAAACTTTTATACCCCAACCATTCTTTATAACATCAAAGAACTAAACCTTGCAAAAATCATTATTCGTCTAATACTTGATCCTCTTATAGGCTGAAAATCATTTCTTATACATACCTTGATATACCCTTGTGATACTCATGAATCGCATTACGCTTTTATACCAATGCTTTATCATTGTTGATTATGATCTTGCTTATTGAATTACATTATTTATTACACCAAATTGTTTTAGAATTGGGTAGTTTTCTTTATGTGGACCAGATTCTTGGTCAGACCAGATTCGTGGTCAAATTATGCCAATGTGTGCCCTGGATCCAATTCGTAGAGCAGAGCTGTGTGCTCCGCTCGGGGTTAGTGCGTGACTGATCAGCAGCCTAACCTTGGATTTTTAAAACTTAAAATGAATATCCAATTCTAATGATTAGTTAAAAAGAAATTTGATTCCTCTTAATCATCTCATTTGATAATTGTTTAACCTCAGTTATCGTTATTATGACTTGCTGAGCTAGTTAGCTCACTCTTGCGAAACTTTTATGTATTCAACAGTTGAAAAAGATATGGTTGATAGCGAGGTTTCCTCAACCCAGTGTTCGAGCTAGGATTCCAGATTGAGTTGGATCGAGCTAGCAGGAGCTTATCACGTTAGTGATATAGTAAGATTTTAAGAATGATTATATTAACAGTTGTAAGTTAAATTAGTTGGGATTTGGTACGTTGTAATAAAAGTTAGGGTTGTGGCTTATTTTCATACTTTAACCTGTTGTGATCCGTGGTTGTGTAAAGCAGGATCATTGCAAATAGTATCTCCTATACAAGTTTATATATTGTGTATGTGTTGTGGACCCCAAACTTCTGACCCGGGTTTGGAGGGCACCACATACAAAGAAAGTGATCATCAGCTCAAGGTATATCAGGGTATCAAGCTTTAGGGTAAGGATAGGGTTATCAAACAATCATGAACGACTTTAAAGAATAACTGGCTTTTAGGTATCAAGATAAAGTTTCTATCGAGGTTCTTACAAGAGTTGAATCAAAGCATCAGGGTGCAATATAAAGATTTCTCAGGAATCAATAGCATGTTAATCAAAAGGATCAATAAAGTATTATAAAAAATCTCTATTTTATCATGGCATCACAATTACTTTGGTATACTAGCATGGTATGACTTTTGATCTACTTGCAATAAATACTTGAGGGTTCATGGAATTTCTATATAATACGAAGATAGATTTGAGAATCTCTTGGTTCAAGTATAACAAGATAAATTATGATACTCGCATCATATATAGGAACTAGTTATCACACATTCGTAGTGTAAACTAAAAAGCAGGTTGAATTACTTGCCTTGAGAAAGACTGGACTGGACTGGCAGGTAGGAGCAACTCGAAGCTTTACTCGACCTTTATGGAAAGTTTACCCTCGTCTCGAGATCCTACACAAATAATAGTAACCTCATTATAATATATCCTCACCAACTCAACCTATTTATAACCCGAAATTAAACACAAATGGCACTTAGGCCTATATGCACGCAATTTATAATCACCTTATAAACATAATAGTACACATATCCATATAAGCTCACATACCATATTTAAGTACCAAATAATATCACACACACACACCATATTGCAACACTAGGCTTGGATGATCTCGCTCCACAACTTAGGTCACTTGATCGCTAAACTAGACAAAATCTCCAAATTTTGGCATCCTAACACGATATGCCTTTACTAAACCATCCAAATCCTATTGACCCTTACTTGGGCCTTTAACTCTACTGGCTTTATGCTATCTTGCAACTATAGTGGTCAAACTAGGCCTCAGTAATAAGTGCTCTATAAACTATGTGGTAAGTGAAAGTGCTTTTTATAGTAAATTTCAGAATGATATCTAAGGTTTCTTGGTTACATTTGACACTCTTACACTTCAAGTTTACCTCCAAAACTTCTACACTAGACTCTTCTGATCATAATTCAACTACCAAACTTGATGTGGCTCAAGGGCCTAGCTTGGGTCTCCCTAGACCTAAGCTTAAAGTCCATGGTTCCCCTGTTTTTCTGGGCAGAAAAGGTCCTGACTTGAACTAACTTGTGACACATTATTCTAACTCAAATCCTATGAACTATGGCTGGAAAAACTCCTCTGACACTCCCTCTAACTAAGGCCCAACAGGGCCTAATGAGGGCCTACTCATGACATGGTCAAAACGTCCTATTTCTAAGTTGCAACAAAACTGTCCCCTGCTGGACAGATTTTGTGATTCCACTCGTGCACCTAACCAAACATCTTACAAACCTCCAACAACCACCTAAAACCTATTGTATACTCCTAGTGCTAGCTTCTGGTGGCTTGGGCCTCAAAGTGCACAACAAATGCCCAATCAAAACTTCCCCACAAACTAGTGCAAAATTCTGGAAAAAATACAAATACTAACTAAACCCTTTCCACCTTAACTCCCACTTATTAACCAAACATCCAACCTTTATCAAACCAAACCTAATGCATCAACATCCTAAAATAGTGCCTCAACAGGAGTGGAGATCATCCATGCCCTAGAACACCGACATGCAAATAAAAATACAACATGCAACTCATGAAAAACACTTAACAAGGTTTCGACTAAACATAGAGTTTAAATTCTTGCAAATTCGACTTGAACCTATTACCCAACTTTAATAATCATGAAATGTATCTTCTCTTAAATATTATTAAGCAATATATCTTGGAAACAATCTATTTCAAGTACAAATAATTTGAATTTATAGATTTTTAAACATGAAAACATGATTTCGAGAAGAGTAGCATACACAACATGGTTGATCATCATATTAACATCATGAAACTAGCATGCATGGCTAAACATGATTATATAGTGAAATTTCAGTAGTATGCAAAGGTTTTTAAAGCATGGTTTCTCCATAAAACACTTGTTTAAAATATATATGAAATGTATCTCATAGAGAGCTCTTAAATTCACAAGAATCAAGAGTTTCTCTTTGGAGATCACACAAAAGCTACACATGCAACCATGAAACTTCATCTCCCTTTCACAAAACTCTTGGGAAGTATATAAAATAAATGTAGGTAGGAGAATTACACTAGGGAAGATGAGAAATGGGATGGAAAGGAGTGGGGAGGGGGCTTCGGCCGAGAGCAAAGAGAGGGAGGGCGAAGAGAGAAAAAAGAGAGAGATGAGTTGGAGTGAAGTGAATGTGGTTGAGTGTGAGTTTGATTTAAGTTATATAATTACAATTATGCAAATTGGTGATGGGAATGTGCTTTTACCACTATCTCCCTTCTCTTATTGAAAGTAAAAATACATGCAAGGGTGTTTTGGTAAAGTGGCCTTGGTAGAAGTGGTTAGTGGGGTGTTAATTGTCCCTAGTGCCCTTAAGTTGAATTTAAAGTGATTTGCATGCATGAGCAAAAGAGTAAAATGTAATTTAAATAAACAATTAGTTGCAAAGAATAATTTTTATAAATAAAATTAATATTTCAAAAATTATAAAAGTTGTATCATAAAATAACTTGGATTTTTAAAAATTTTATGAGATCACTTTTGAAATTTATGAATGAAATAATTTCTAAAAGAAATTTTTCCAAAGTATAGAATATTCCTTATAAATCAAAAATAAAGGCAAATAATAAAACTCTTGCTTAAAAAAATTTATAATCTACATAAAGCAACTTATAACGCAGCAAATTCCATTCACACAAACGTACAATCACTAAGTATATTTATAATCGGCTCTAATATTATACAAAGTTCACAAATAATATTACACAAAAAATGTCGGTCGTAACATCCTCTCCCCCTTGAAGGATTCTGTCCCCAGAATCTAAGAGAACAGATGAGGATACCGGGAACGCATATCAGACTCTAACTCCCAGGTTAATTTTTTGACCTTGGGGTTCCTCCAAAGTACTTTCACTAACTTTACCGACTTATTCCTAAGACTCTTTACTTTCCAGTCGAGTAATTTGACAGGTTGTTCCATAAATGACAGGTCTGCCTGAATTTCTACAGGTTCATATTCAATCACATGGTTGGCATCAGGATTGTACTTCTTAAGCAATGACACATGGAACACATTATGCACATGCTGATACTGAGGTGGTAAGGCTAACTCATAAGCCACCTTTCCCACTTGACTTAAAATTTCAAAAGGACCTATATATCTAGGTGCTAGCTTCCCTTTCTTTCCAAATCTAGACAACCCTTTCCTTGGTGACACCTTCAGCAAAATGGCTTCGCCTTCTTTGAATCTAACATCCTTATGCGCTGGATCCGCATACTTTCTCTGTATATCTTGAACAGTAAGCAACCTTTTCTGAATTAATTTGACTGTCTCATGCAACGGTTGTACCAATTCTGAGCCTAGAATCTTTCCTTCTCCTACTTCATCCCAACTTGTCGGTGATCTACATTTTCGTCCGTATAAAGCTTCGTATGGTGGCATGCCAATACTGGAGTGATAGCTGTTGTTATAGGAGAATTCTACTAATAGAAAATGGTCGTCCCAACTTCCTGCAAAATCGATTGCACAACTGCGCAACATGTCTTTGATTGTTTGAATTGTCCTTTCGCTCTAACCATCAGTCCGTAAGTGATACGCCGTACTCATGTTCAACTTCGTGCCAAGTCTCTCTTGAAATTGCTTCCAGAATCTCGAGTTAAATCAGAGATCTCTGTCTGAAACTATTGATATGGGTACTCCCTATCTTAGTACGATTTCACGCACATACAGATGAATCAATTTGTCCAATGACGACTTCTCATTAATTGGAAGAAAATGCGCCGACTTCGTAAGACGATCAACTATAACCCATATAGCGTCATGTCCGGATTTCGTTCGCGGTAGTCCCACTATAAAGTCCATAGAAATATTTTCCCATTTCCATTCTGGAATCTTTAGGGGCTGAATTAATCCACTTGGTTGTTGATGTTCTGCCTTCACTTTCTGACAAGTATAACACTTCGCAATCCATTCTGCTAGTTCTCGCTTCATATTTGGCCACCAAAAGTTCTTCTTCAAGTCTTGATACATCTTGCTGCTTCCCAGATGGATTGAAAATTTTAAATTGTGGGCTTCTTACAAAATCTCGTTCTTCAATTCGGGTACATGAGGAATCCAAATTCTTGAGGAAAACCTTAGTATACCTTACTCATCCTTTTGAGTACCAATCTCTTCTCCAGTTAGCTGATTTTTCTCTTTCTTCATCACTTCTTCCTGACATTTCCTTATCTTTTCCAATAAAGTTGGCTGAAAAGTCATTGTACGACAAACCTCTTCAACTATTCCACAATCACAAAGTTCCAATTCAAACCTCTTAATCTCTTCAGACAATTCTTTTGGTGTTGCTATCATATTCAATATTTGCTTCCTACTCAAAGCATCAGCTACCACGTTCGCCTTTCCAGGATGATTATTTATCGAACAATCATAGTCCTTAATTAGTTCCAACCATCTCCTTTGCCTCATATTGAGCTCCTTCTGAGTGAAAATATATTTTAAACTCTTATGATCCGTGTAGATCTCACACTTTTCTCCGTAGAGGTAATGTCTCCAAATCTTAAGTGCGAATACTATTGCGGCTAGTTCCAAGTCATGCGTAGGGTTCTTCAATTCATGCGGTTTTAACTGTCTTGACGCATACGTGATCACCTTATTGTGTTGGGTTAGCACACAGCCCAATCTTTTATGTGAAACATCACTGAAAATCACAAAGTTTCCTTGGTCGTCTGGTAGTACTAACACCGGAGCTGTTACCAACCTCTGCTTCAACTCTTGAAAGTTATCCTCACATTTTGCTTTTTATTCGAACTTCTGATTCTTTCTGGTTATCTTAGTTAATGGCGTGGCGATTTTCAAAAAATCCTTGACAAATCTTCTATAATACCCTGCCAATCCTAGAAAACTTCGCACTTCCGTAGGTGTCTTTGGCCTCTCCCAACTAGGACATTGGCGAAGGGAGAAGTCGACCTACGAGTTGGCAATGGAGCAAAGGTTGCTGCTTTAGCTGTAGGGACTTATCGTTTATCGTTTCCCACTGGGCTTGTTTTAGAACTAGATAACTGTTTTTACGTGCCTGCGATTTGCAGAAACATTATTTCGGTTTCTTGTTTAGACAAGAAAGGTTTTTCGTTTTTGATTCTAAACAATAGTTGTTCCTTTTCATTCAATAATGTTACCTACGGGATTGCACGTTTGCTTAATGGTTTATATGTTCTTGATATAGATACTCCTGTCTATAACATAAATAATGATAATAAACGTATTAAGATGAAAGACTCAAATTAAACATACCTTTGGAATTGTCATTTAGGTCACATAAATGAGAAACGCATTTCCAAATTACGTAAAGATGGTTACTTAGATAAGTTTGATTTTGAATCATACGAAGAATGCAAATCTTGTCTCATTGGCAAAATGGCTAAAGCTCCTTTTACCGGACAAGGTGAAAGGGCCACCGAACGATTAGGACTTATACATAGTGATGTATGTGGTCCAATGCGTACAATGGCAAGAGGTGGCTTTTACTACTTTATTACTTTTACTGATGATTTCAGTAGATATGGATATGTGTATCTTTTGAAGAACAAATCTGATTCTTTTGAAAAGTTCAAAGAATATAAGGCGAAGTGGAAAAGTAAACAGGGGAAAGTATAAAAGTTCTACGATCAGATCATGGAGGAGAATACTTAAGCCTCGAGTTTAAAGGTTTCTTGAAGGAGTGTGGTATCGTATCACAACTTACTCCTCCCGGAACGCCTCAATAGAATGGAGTTTTTGAGAGGAGAAATCGTACCTTGTTGGACATGGTGGGATTGATGATGAGTCTAGCAGATCTTCCAATAAGTTTCTGGGGTTATGCTCTAGAAACAGCTGCATATACACTAAACCGAGTTCCAACTAAATCGGTTCAAAAGACTCCATATGAGATATGGACTGAGAAATGTCACATCATGTCTTTTATGAAAGTATGGGGATGCGAAGCGTTTATGAAATGCTTGGTGTCTGACAAGCTGAGACCAAAATCGGATAAATGTTATTTTGTGGGATATCTTGAAGAAACTAAAAGGTATAGTTTCTATAATCCTACCAAGAACAAAGTGTTGGTTGCTCGAACCGCTGTATTTCTTGAAAGAGAGTTACTTTCAAAGAAAAATAGTGGGAGGACTATAGATCTCGATGAAATCGAGTTGTACAAAATAATATTGAACCAGAGTTGGAAAATGGGCAGGAAGTACATCAAGATATTCCTGCTCCGGAAACACAGGTTGTTCGTAGATCTACTAGGGCTCGTCATGAGCCAGAAAGATATTATAGATTTCTCTTGAGTCAAAATGATGATGTAATTCTCATAGATAATGATGAGTCTCTTACCTACCAAGATGCTATGAACAGTCTAGACTCCGAGAGATGGCTAGAGGCCATGAAATCTGAAATGGAATCCATGTATCAAAATAAAGTATGGACTTTAGTTGATCCACCTGAAGGGATAAAACCTATAGGGTGCAAGTGGGTTTTTAAGAAGAAAACTGACATGGATGGTAAAGTACAGACCTATAAAGCGTGACTGGTGGCAAAAGGTTTCAAACAAGTTCATGGTATAGACTATGATGAGACCTTTTCACCAGTTGCTATTGTCAAGTGCATCAGGATTTTGCTAGCAATAGCTGCTTACTACGACTATGAGATTTGGAAAATGGATGTCAAAACCGCTTTCTTAATTGGGAGCCTTGAAGAGGATGTATACATGATACAACCTGAGGGTTTTGTCGATCCCAAGTTTGCTAAGATGGTCTGTAAGTTGCTTCGATCTATTTATGGATTGAAGCAAGCCTCAAGGAGATGGAATCGTCGTTTTGATGAAACATTCAAACAATTTGGCTTTATTCAAAATGAAGATGAACCATGTGTTTACAAGAAGGTTAGTGGGAACCACGTGGCATTCCTAGTACTATATGTAGATGACATATTACTAATAGGGAATGACATACCTTCTCTACAGGCTGTTAAGACTTGGTTGGGAAATAGTTTCTCGATGAAGGACTTAGGTGATGTTACCTATATAGTATGGATCAAGATCTATAGAGATAGATCAAGGAAATTAATCGGCCTAAGTCAGAGTACTTATATTGATAAAGTATTGCATCATTTCGGGATGTAAGAGGCAAAAAGAGAATATGTCCCAATGTCTCATGGGATATTGATCTCAAAAGACAACTGCCCTAAATCATCAGATGATAAGGGTCGTATGAGCAAAGTTCCATATGCTTCGGCAATTGGATCTATAATGTATGCGATGATATGTACTCGACTTGATGTTTCGTATACCTTGAGCATGACGAGCAGATACCAATCTAATCCTGGCGAGGGTCACTGGACAACAGTCAAGAATATTCTTAAGTACTTGAAAAAGAATAAAGATTCATTCTTGGTGTATAGAGGAGATGATAAGCTGGTTGTAAAGGGTTACACTGACGCCAACTTTCAGACAGACAAAGACGATTCAGTATCTCAGTCAGGTTTTGTGTTTTGCCTTAATGGAGGTGCTTAAGCTGAAAGAGTTCAAAGTAAGAGACAGTAGCTGATTCTACAATGGAAGCTGAGTATATTGCTGCCAGTGAAGCAGCCAAAGAGGCTGTTTGGTTACGGAAATTCATAACGGGACTTGGTGTGGTTCCGTCGATCACAGATCCAGTTGATCTTTACTGTGATAATAATGGAGCCATCACGTAGGCTAAAGAACCAAGCTCCCATTCCCGGGAAAAGTATATATTTAGGAGATATCACCTCCTTCGAGAGATTAATGAAAGAGGAGATATACATATATGTAAAGTGCATACTGATGATAATGTTACAGACCCACTAACTAAGGCTTTGTCGCAGTAAAAGCACAAAGGTCATATTAGTTCCATGGGTATTAGATATATGGGTGATTGGCTCTAGTGCAAGTGGGAGATTGTTAGTGTTTGTGCCCTAGAGACAACACTGTTATGTTTATATTATGAAATATTTGGATTACTAATTCTGATTATATGGGTTATTCTTTAATAATTTATTATATCTTTATTTTCTGCGATAAGATGTTAGATTAATAAATGTCCTTGAAATATGATATATAATTTTATATCTCTAAGTACGTGACTTAGAAATGAGATTATGAGAATAGTATCGATATTCCTACGGATCCCTAGTCGAGTATTATTATTAAGGGACAATAATAATGTATTAAGACTAGTGTGAATGTTGACTGATGATCACATCTCATTAATCATAGGTATAGTAATACTAATGTCAAAATACAGGCACATGTATTATATACATGATGCTGGAAGACCCAATGTGAGATTCTACATGTATGTTGTGTCATAAGTAATTCTCACAGTGATAATGATGTATTGGTCCTTAGACTTGAAATCATTATATTTCTGTATGAGAATCAATATACTTTGGTTGCATTAAAAGTTACCTTTGACCGGGTGATGATAAAAGTGTATATTGGATATATTATGAATCATATGAGAAATATGAATGATCTAGAAAGGATTTAACCCTCCTATTTTAGGAGTGATATTATTGGCCTATTGTTTGAGTTAGACTATAAAATGCATGGCCATGCTCAAATGTTGATTTGATGTTATAGTCTACTCATCGTTCAAGGAAACCTGGATTAAATTATGAAGAGGATGACACATAACATGCCTCGAGTTTAATCTATAATATATGGTTAAAAGGATTATAGTACATTGTACATTATACACAAAATGTTTAATCGATCACCGATTTAATTATTATTACTTGGGTAATAATGATGTATTACTAGATGTCGCTCATTGTTTATGATTTTAAATTAGATTTAAAATTGTTGCCAACGTAATAATATATTAAAGGGTCGCACAAAGAATGATGTGAGGATTATTTAATTTAAATTCGGATTTAAATTAAATGTAAGTAATTCAAATTATTTGTTATTAATTAAGTGTGACTTAATTAACTAAATAAATAGGAAATTCGAATTTAATATTAAATCTGAAATTAAGTTATTGGATGATTAAGTGAGACTTAATAATACAATAATTAGAATTTCGAATTTAATAATAATAATAACTCTAAAATTAAGTTTAGGGTTGGAGGGCCATTAGCTCTTGTCTATATAATATCTTTTTATAATAGAATTAAGGTTACACATTTTATTTGATAAAACATAAACCCCAGCAGCTTGAAGAGAGATAGAGAGAGCATGAAGGTAGCCTCAAGAACGTGCTAGTACACACCCATCCTCCGGGCGATCATTCGTGTGGATACCTTCAAGGCGTAGATCATTCCAGCGACGACCTACGTGGTGATCATTCAAGACCTCCATCTTTCCATTAACGTAAAGCTTCTTAAGGTAAACATACTGAACTACGAATTAAATATTATTTTTCGCATGGATCCTGCGGATGATTTCAATTTTTAAGAATTAAATTTATATTTTCGTTGCGTTTATGTGCCAAAAACCCTTCACCTTGTCCTTTAAAAGAATTCTATCAATCTCGAGAACTCGAACCACATCGAAGTTCCCCAAGCATTTTGCTTGTTGATAGAAACAGTTTATCTTACTAAGATATAAATGTATATATGTATATATGTATATACGTACTTCCGAGATTTTCGGACGAAGTACTAAGGATGTGAGTTGACCGTTGTCAACAAATAATTTAATAAGGGGGAAAAGTTTCTCCTTGGAACTATATTAAACAAGTCGGGATAATAATCTCCGACGATCTGAAATTATTCGAATGATTTTCCAAAATCAGAAAGTATATTTTTAAATCAGGATCTATGATTTTTAAATCAATAATAAACCCTTTAATGAATAATAAATAATTAAAAGATAATCGATAAATAATTAAACCTCGAATGAGTTTACTCTCTAAAAGAATATTTAAAATAATATTCCTCAACTAGTTTATGTCTACGTAATTAATAATCTTTAATGTTTAATCAGGTTTGAAATAAATAGTCATTGGAGTATACTTCTCCCGTAATAAAGGAATAGGTATATAGTATTTATTTTTCAAACAATAAAATATAGTTGAGGGAAAATGATCGTTGGGAAATCATTTTAATAAAAGTTCGAGGTAATTTAATGTTTCGTAAGTGGACATTGAGTCCCATGAAACGTAACTACTATGGACTTTAATCGTCCTATAAATATCACCGGAATAATTTCCGGGTTTCTATTTTATAAAAACAAAACTGACCGACTCTCGGTCTTACAACTTATACATCACGCTCTATTATTGCGTTAATATTCTAATTAAAACACCTCCGGAATACTTCCAGGTTTTCATCAATTTTTAATGACAGATCCTCGGTCTAAAATATATACACGCCACGCTATTCGCTAGCGCTAACGTTCTCAATTATAAACTCCTCCGAGATACCTCCGGGTTTTTATAAGCTTACACCGACCGAATCTCGGTCTAAATATAACATTTCAAACTCGGTATGAACATATACTAGAAATTATCAACAATTGAGTAATGTAATACATCTCAAACTTCATAAAACAGTTTAAAGCAATCTCATGCATATATCACAGTTTTGTAAAATGTTTACAACACAACAGTTCTTAAAAGGTAGGGTTTGAAAACATGCCTGGGTATCTTGAGGTGGATGATGCTCTAGGTTCTGCTCGGAATTCTATAATCATAGCACAAGTCGTTTTGTTAGGTCCCGTTCTAATTTACGGCTACCCGCACTCATGCGCTAATCATTATGCACCCTCTCAACTTATATTACCCTTATTATTCCTTTAAGTCCTTATTCACCTCATGGTCGCTTCATTTTTCTAAGTATCTTAGGTTCATTTTCATTTTCGTCGTCGGCTCCGCTTATGGATTCTACGGTTTCTAATCGCGTGGTCTCGGCTCCGATATTTTTATAAAATTGAGAAATCATTATTTTCACTTGGAAATTTTTATGGCAGTTAGGAAACTCAAAATACTATTCTCTGTAAACATTTCATGATTTATGAAATTTTTTAAGTTGATCCTTTATATTTTCAAAGTTCGTAATTTGTACCAGTTTTTATCGCGTAAATCACTTTTAGTAAAACATCCATAACATTTGATCCGTAAATCAGAATCAATCGATTCAAGCGCCTAAAAGATCCTTATAATATTTTCTATCATAAACAATGGTTATTTTTCAAGAAACTACAGTTTACATCTTCTAGACTTTTTGCAGAAACTTAAAGTTATGTTTTGTTCATTTTAACGGGATTACGTTTATGATCGGAGTTTCATTTACGCCTTAAATCTTTATACTACCACCAACAATCACCATATCATCATCAACACACTAACTCCTCTCAAGAACATCATGTTCTTGAGGCAACAACAATCAATCTTAAATCTACTTAACTAAACATCAAGATTTCAACAATATCACCTCTAAAACTAGGTTTACAACTATATACTAAAAGGATCTTGAAATTGAATTTTAAATAAAGTTGGGTCAAAGATTTTGACCTTACTTGAAGTCTTGAGATGTGTTCTTGAGGATGGTGGAGTCTTGGGAGTGCTTAGTATGGTTTTTGAAACCTAGAACCACCATTGAAATCAAGAAACCAAAGAAGAAATACTATTTATATTATTCACTAGCAACTTTCTTGATTTTATTTCACCCATAAAACCTTGATAAAAATAGATCAAAGAATTATCCTACCTTATTTTGGTTGTTAAGAAGCTTGAGAATTAATGGGAGGATTTATCCATGGCTAGAACTTGGAGATTTGAATTTGATTTCCCTTGATGAAGAAGAAGGGCCGAATGGAAACAATGAAGAAGGGGGAGAGAGTTTTATGCTTGCTTCCTTGGTTGCTTCTAGGAAATGGGATTGGTGATATCTTATATTGATTTTATATTCTCTAGTTTAGGATCCTAGGTTTATTCTTGTTGCCAAATCCATGGA
Source organism: Apium graveolens (assembly GCF_009905375.1). NCBI lineage: Eukaryota > Viridiplantae > Streptophyta > Magnoliopsida > Apiales > Apiaceae > Apium > Apium graveolens. The sequence continues at coordinate 177,573,233 of NC_133649.1, read as the reverse complement.
AAAATCTAAGTAGCTTCCTAGTTTACAAGCTAAGCCACTTGTTTTAGCTTCCTTAGCACACTATTTGATTAGCCTTGCTTGATCATCCTATATCTAGCTGACTATTTGATAAAGTAACCATGGTTACTTTCTTACCATGGTTAGTTAGTGCGTTATGTTTATTTAATCGTTTACGCGTTCGCTCGGTCGCTTAAACATTTTCGTAATACTTCCTCGTAAATGGTTCGCGACGTAATTCATATTTATTCCTTATGTTTTGAATTATCATATTTGGATATAAATCCGCAGATTTTTAATCTTGTAATTATATTGTGATTCCCGTAATCCTCGATGAGTCGTAAATATGGTCATTTTTCAAAGTTCATTTTCTTCGAAAACTAATAGTGTTTACATACACTCATTTGGTACGTATAATCATGTTATCAATTCCGAAACTCATTTTCTCATGCACAATATAGTGTGGGCTAAAAAGTTTTTCCCCGTCCGTCAGGGTTACTATACATTAAACGTTTTACAGGGTCTCAAAAATTCAAGTTATTATATTACTATTCATAAAGGTTTTTTACCGATGTCAAAAATTTGGGTTCTTACAAAGTCAATGCACAACAAATGTTGAATGAAGAGATTAATGAACAGGAAAATCATGGGAATGGAAGCTCATCTCAAACACCCGAATTTGATAGCACAGACTAAGGGGGAGAAAGAGAAGAAGGATCTAGCAGTCATACCAATAATGAAGGAAATGATGAAGGCACAAGTCAACAAACTCATGCGATGAAGTAGGATAAAAGTCAAACTAGAGAAGCAATTATTGGTGATCTTACTGCTGGTATGAGGACTAGAAGTGCAACTGCTAATGAGTGCCTACATGCATGCCTTCTGTCTCAAATAGAACCCGAAAAAACTGAAGAAGCTCTAATGGATCCTGATTGGATATCTGCAATGCAAGAGAAGCTTAATCAGTTTGAAAGGAACAAAGTTTTGGAGTTAGTTCCTACACCAACGAATGGAAGCATTCGGGTATTCAGGAACAAGATGGATGAAAATGGTATAGTTATCAAAAACAAGGCAAGGTTGGTTGCAAAAGGATACTCACAAGAAGAAGGAATTGATTACGATGAAACTTTTGCTCCAGTTGCAAGACTTGAAGCAATAAGGATTTTTCTAGCATTTGCTGCATATTCAAATTTTAAAGTGTATCAAATGGATGTCAAGAGTGCCTTCCTAAATGGTGAGTTAGAAGAAGAAGTTTATGTGCAACAGCCACCTGGCTTTAAAGTTCCAGAATTTCCAAATTTTGTGTTCAAATTACTCAAGGCTCTATATGGACTAAAGCAGGCACCTAGAGCTTGGTATGATACATTGTCAGAATTTCTACTGAAACATGGTTTTACTAGAGGTACTATAGAAAAGACTCTCCTCTATATGAAATATGGTGAAGATATGATCCTAGTTCAGATCTATGTGGATATCATATTTGGTTCAAATGAAAAGATTTGCCAAAGATTCTCTAAGCTTATGCAGAGTGAATATGAAATGAGTATGATGGGGGAATTAAGTTACTTTCTTGGACTACAAGTCAGTCAAAGAAGTGATGGAATTTTCATTAGCCAAACTAAGTATGTCCATGACTTATTGAAAAAGTTTGGTATGGTTAATTGTTCACATGCTTCTACACCTATTGTAACAACCCAAATTTGGGGTCCAGATTTGGTGTCAATAAACAATCTTTACATAATATATAAAATAATATACAATGACCCCCTTAAAACTGGATCGTTTACAGGTTATGGAATGGAACAAGAATCTAACATTCTAAAATTTACAACAACCGAAAATACAAGATTAAATACCTTTGTACTAATTCCCTTATCCTAATTCTCTAACATCTTCATTCTATTGCAACGAAGATCTTTCTACTCTCTACTGTCTATCAAAAGCTATTCACTTTTATCCTTATTTGTTTCTGAAAAAAATAAGAATTTACAAAGCACGAGTGAGCCAAAAATGTCTAGCAAGTATATAACTGATTTCCAGATATCAATATTAAAGGAAATTTCCGGAAAAAATCTTTTAAATAATTTATAAACATTTTCATTTATTTGAGGTAGTTGAGCGAATAACCATTAGCTATTATCAGCCTTTAATTATAAATCAGAAGTGACGAGCAATTCCTAGATTCATCTCCTGAATCAGGGTTTTGTCCGGTTTTGTAATCATAAAACTTTTTGAGAGAGAATGTCGTTAATGGTGATCGACAATGAATTAGACTGGACATTAGTGTAACGTTCACACTCATACCCTACTGATCAGTCAGAATATAATGTAGATCTATACCTACCTGTATAGATCCATTCGGGTACCCATGCATTATGGCCCAAGGATCCGGTCCATCCCTGGCCCATAAGGTCCAGCTCATCATTGGCCCTCATAGTAATCATCCAGCCAGTAGGGTATTTTGATGTCAAATTATTTTGATTTCAAAACATCCCGATTCAGGGTTCGCAAATAACCCGGAAGAATAGGTATTTGCTCAAGAGATCAATTGATAATATAGGAACGATAATGAAAGGGACTTGAATAATTAAGAGTAATTGCAGCGAAATATAAAACAGTTAACTCTTCTGAACTTAGAATAGAAATGAAGTATTTGCAGTATATTACAAGAAAAGTTAGGAATACTTCCATTTATAAGCTTTAACCACTATTACTGGTTGTCTTTGGTTCGACTTGAATGTTCGGCATTATCGTCAAACCACTACCCTATTCTGGATACGATCCCAACACTCAGGTCCTTCGATAAGAACCTTGCCGAGCTCGATAACTAACCACTAGATCATTCTTAATCCGATGTCAATCCTCGGGTCTTCCGACTAGGACCTATAGGGTTGAAATACCCTAATTCAGATAATCGTTTAAGCTTAACATAGTATCATTATTATTTCTACCCATACGATTTCATAACCCGAATTGTATTTATATGTATTATTGAAATACACATAACATTTAAGGTTCACATCTTCGAAATTCAGCTCGGTACTTATTTTCGGAAAGTACATATACTCGTAGTTTTGAAAATAATAGGGTAATTATAAAAATATTTTGTCACAACACGTAACTAGGTTCATATTATATAAGTATATATCTTCGTTCGACGTCTCCGATAATTATAGGTTACGTCCCCGTATTTTCGGAATTGATTTCCCGAAAATCGGGCAGCGTCTCCTTTGTTTATCGGCCTACCCGGCGAAACAATTCGACGTCAATCAACAGCAACAATCGCAATTCCACAATCCAATTTCATCAATCCCAACCACCGATTCAAGCCAATCATTAGTTATTAACTATTATTCGCATTTTTATGTTTTTTATTCGTAGGACTCAGATTATATCATCATAGTCCACCGTTGGGTTTTCGACTATATCGGACATCCTACGCCAATTTTACCGATTAACTTAATATTTTATCGCACAAATTTATTTATTATTTTTTTTCAGGAAATGTTAATCAAATGATCTGCAAAAATTAAAAGTTCAGTCGGTAAATAAAATAAACAGTCAAACAAAAAATACACACACACAAAAAAATACACAGTAACACACATACACCAATATACACACAAATACAATAGTATATACATATATATGTAGGCACGCATCACAAACACACAGCCGGCGATCCTCACCGGAAAAACAAGGAGGCGGCGACGGCAATTACCAGAGAAACAGGCGGCAACTGGACAACAGGGGGAGAAAAGAAACGGGAACAAAAGGGATGGGGGAGAAGAAATAAAGGGATGAAAGAAAAGGAGAGTGAGAAAGATCTTCGAGAGAGAAAAATGAGAGAGAGAGATGCAGAGGTGAGAGAGGGAGACGGTGGGTGATACAGAGCAGGGGGTGGGGGGATTAGGTTTATAAATTTTTTCTCTTTTTTTGTTCATGCTTATTCCTTTTTGTACACCCTGAGTTGTTCCGCGTTTCGCGATTTAATGAGATAATTTACGAATAACAACAAATCAAAATACTTTCAAATTAGTTTGAAAGTTTCCAAACAAATAAAAAAGTAATTAAATAAATTTTATTATAATTTTTAAAGCATTTTTGGAACACAACTCGTACCCGCATTTTTACAATTAAAAGAATCTACGAGCAACTAAATTTGATCAGAATAATTCCCAAAATAATTTTAAAATTCTCAGAATATTCAAAAGTTAATGAAATTAAATTTTTATGATTTTTGAAGCATTCTGGAATTAAATACCGATTTTACAATTAAATGCAATCAGATGATCATTTAAAGATAAATAACCTATAAAATATTGATTTCTAAATTTTATAAACTCCTCAAAATAATTTTAAAAACAATTTTAGTATTTATGAGAATAAATATTCAATAAGATCACTTTAAAAACAAAATATATTCATACATCTCAATAATTAATTATACAAGTAATCTTCGTACCTAACAAATTACTCATAATTAATAATAAGGCAACACACAGCTGACAGAACCCTCAAGTATTTTATTTATTTAATAATTCCATAATTACACTTATATATTGGATCCAAAAATAGATTACTTAGATGCTAGGTAACTATAAAGACGATATAATTTAATACCAGATTTGGATAATTATCAAGAACGAGCTTCGTACAAAACACATTATACAAAAATAAAGTAATATTATCCCGTCTTTCAAGAATACGAGTTTTATCAATCTATAAAATGATTAGCTTATCCAAAATTTTATGCCGAGTCAAATGTCAAAACGTGGAAAGTGTTCAAAATTATCAAATTAGGTTAGACAGGAGTTTTCCGAAGAGTTTCGGGTTGTAAAAACGCAAAAATGGTTGTAGTTGGATGATTTCTAATTGTTATGGATTAAAAACTAATATATATAATCGCTATATTTATTACTAAGGAACGTGAGCTCAAGGCCTTTAATGGCTGCTCTCGTGTTTCGTAGCTTAACCCTGCCTTTATGAGATGCCTACGTATCTCTGTGAATTAGAGAATCAAGCCAAAAAAACGTATTTCTGATCTGTGGGGTGAGGCCCCTTATATAGATGTGGGAGTCCTTGAATTGGACTTAGTATAGGAGACTTGGTGGTCAAGTCTCTGAATTAGGATGGACTTAGGAGTCCTAGGAAGTAGGAAGCTGATTCCTTATCCTATGAGGTTCCTTGGAGGCCAACCTACAAGGATTTATATCCCCACTAGAACTTATCTTAATAGCTATTTTTTCCCTTATTAATTAATTATGAAATTAATAAGTAATCAGGGTTTTGGGCCTTCTTTGTTCCATCAGGCCTGATCTGTTCCATCAGGCCTAATCAACATGTTAACCTTTCTGGTCTGAATATCATACATCTTCTTATTGGGCCTAGTAGTCCATACCTTGTATAATCAATGTAATATTTAATTACACAATCAAGATTTATTTATCGCCATCATTTGGCCCCCAACTTTTGGGAAACAGAGACTAGGTTTCACAGAAGTTAAGTTCATTTGTTCCCTTCCAGGGTATCGTTTTTATGTAAAGTGTGGAGCGACCTACAAATTTACAATGATTTACTTTTATTCCTTTTATCCAGGAATTATCTTAATTTTCAGGAATTTTTTCCTTAATTCTGGGATTTTTCCTTAATTTCCAGGAATTTTTCCCTTAATTCTGGGATTTTTCCTTATTTTTTCTGGATTTTTCCCTTAATTTCTGGGATATATCCTTAATTTTCTGGATTTATTCCTTATTTCTGAAAATATTAACATTTTTTAGAAAATATTTTAAGGAATTTCCTTTATTTTCTGTAATTTTCCAGAAATTTTCCTCTTTTTTCATCCACCTTTTTCCTCTTTTCTTTTCCTTTCTTTTTTTTTATACAGGTTTCGACCAGGAATCCCATTCGACCAGGATCCTGGTCGAATTATGCTTCATTCAGCCCTAGTCGAAGGCATTTCGAGGAGGATGGGTTCGAGCAAGAATCCTGGTCGAATTTTGGCCAGGATTTTTCCTATATATTTTTTTTTACATATTTCGAGCAGGAACTTTTTTCGACCAGGATTTTTCTTTCATTTCGGTCAGGATTCCATGCTTTTGATCGAATTATCCTCCTTTTGGTTGCCCAGGTCGACAAGAATTCGAGCTCGAGGATTTCGACCAGGAACTCTTCACATTTTCTGGTCGAATTGGTCTTGGTTCTGGTCAAATTAAGGCCATTTTTTACCCCTGATCGACAGGGTTTCGACCTCAGGTCATTCGACCAGGAATATAGTGCAAATCCTGATCGAACTGGGTCAGGAGTATACTTATTTTCCCTTTTTGCAAATGCTTGGATTTGGGCCCTTAAATCTGGGCTAAATTTCTTCCATCCTGAATTTGGGCCCATGAACTGGGTTCTGTTGGGCCAACCTTTTAATGGGTTAAAAATTGGGCCCATTTTAACTGGGTTTATTTTCTTATTGGGCCTATTTTTTCACAGACCTTTCATTTGGGCCCCTAGTTCTGGGCTTTCAATTTAGGCTAACATTTTGGGTTCAAACTTAAGCCCATTGTTTTTAGCTGGGCTTCTTTTCCACCCTTTTTTTCTTAAAAATCATGTGGGCCTCAAACAGGGCTTTTTGTTTTTGGGCCTTGGTTCTGGGCCTTGGTTTTTCTGAGCTGGGCTTTTATTTTCTAAGCCAAATATCCAGAATCTTCTGGAATTTTGAGGTTTTTATGGAATTTTTCCAAAACTTTCTCGATTTTTCTAGAAAATTTTCAAAATTCTTCCAACATTCTGTAGAGCATTCCAGGATGTTCCTGAACTTGGGCCCAAATTGGATTTTCTAGGCCCATTTTCCCCTTTTATCTTCCTATATAAGAGTGGGAGGAGTGTGTGTTTTCATTCACACTCACCACTCCCCACTTCACATTTCTCTTCTATCCTCTCTACACCCGTCTTCCTTAGTTTTCCTGCCCATTTTTCCTTTCAAGGTTTCCAGGTTTTTCCCAGCTTTACTAATGGCTGACAAGAATTCCGAGAGGGCGGCCAAGATAGCCTCGGCTTTAAAACGAGGTAAGGATATCGAGATCCGTTCTTCGTATATGTCTTTAATCGATATGATTAATACTAGGGGGGTGAATATCCCTCTACTGCACATCTCGATTCTTTTAATCATTGTAACACTTGGCACAACATAGATTTCGATAAACTAAATGCACGTTATAATGTCCTTCCTCCTCTTAGATTAGTTCCAGTTTCTGGTGGTGACCGCACTTGCCACTGGAAACCCGACACACTTTTTATTTATACAGATGCCCTTAATGCTGGGCTTAGGTTTTCTTTCTATCCCTTCATTCCTCATCTTCTAGCTGATTTACAAATCAACCCATGTTAGCTTCCTCCAAACGCTTGGAGGAACATTTTATGTTTTATGGTCTGCTGCCTTAGGGAAGGTTTTCCTCTTTCTATAGCTGTTTTTAGGAAGGTTTTTCAGTGTTATAACAGCTCTTCCAGTATTTGTGGTTAGGTCTATGTTAAGCAAAGGCCCAAATGTAAGCATATCTTTAACAGCGCCTCCATTCCCGATAACAACCAAAATTGGAGGAATAGCTTTGTCAGGTTACATTGGGAGAATGGCGACTGGGGCACACTCTTCAGATCTTCCTTTGGGAAGGTTAGTGATGGTAGCCTCAAATCCATTCACTTAACTCCCGGGGAAACTATTATTTATAATGAGCTTACTCGGGATGACGACACTACTACCAGCTGGACTCTCTTAGAGGAGTTCTCCCTCATTCATGTGGGACTATCCTCTGTTTCTCAACAGGGTATTTTCTTCCCTTCTCAACTTTATTTCATTTCATGCATTATTAACACCACTTATTTTGTTTTTTGTCTTGTTTTGCAGCTGCTAAAGAGATCAACGAGGACAATGTACCTCCTGTTGAAGAGACTGCTAGGATGAAGAAAGCTCGACTCGCAGGCCTAGACACTCGAGGAAAGGCGACATAGCCTATCTTCTTGAGAAATCACAAGGAGCCCATGGGGGAGGCTTCAGCTGAGGGAGCTGAGGGCCACAGTGCTCCTATTACTGCTGCTGCTGCTACAGGCGCCTTCCAACCTCTCTAGGGATTCCGCCGAGGGGACTCCGTGGTGGGATCCACCAAACATGCTTGGCATTGGTCCTATCATGGCGTGACTCCCAAAGATTTCACTGACGTGGTTGCCACCCCTGACCTAGAGAGGATAAAGCTCATGGGAGCTCAATCTCTGGCTTTGGTATGCCTGCCTCTCCTTTTTTTTGGACTTATCTTTCTTACTTGTAGCATTTACTTGCCTTACATTTTGTTTATTGTTTTATTTCAGTCCAACGCCTATTTTCAAGGTGCTGTGAGGCAGGCCGAGTCATGGAAGCGGGCTTCCAACAAGGCTAACAATGCCCTCAGGAAGCAGCAGAAGAAGTATGCTACTCTAGAGAAGAAGTTCAAGTACAAGGAGGAAGAACTCGGAGAATCTAACACCGAGCTGGTGGTACTTCGGGCAGAGAAGGATAAAGCTATAGATAACTATCTGGACTCGGAGGAGTTTGCCCAGTCCATGAGGATTAGGGATGACTCAGTCTTCCCCGGGTTTTTTAGGACTGGTTGGACACGGCCCTTGGGACCGTAAACGAGGCTTGTCCTGATATTAACCCGACAGACTATGTCTACCCTGATGACGAGGCTTTGCTACAGAGGTTTCGTACTCGAGTAGTTGTCTCGGATCACGTCCCTCAAGACCCGCTCCTTCCTCCACCCGATTCTTCTTCCAGACCTGCTGAGGATGACAGCTCTTCCTCCTCCTCCGAGATGACAGAGACATCTAGCGAGAGCGGAGGGGATGATGGTATGGATGCCGAGGGCACCTCAGCTCCTTAGAGCTTTTTCAGCCCTGCATGGCTTGTTTACTTTACCTTATTTCTGAGACTTTATTTATCAAACTCTTGTAATATTTATCTGACCTACTTTATTTATCAGATTTTACGCTTGCATTTCACGCATTTGGTTTTTTTGCCTTGCATTCAAACATATTTTGAAAACTTCATGAATTTCCATAAATTGTTTGGGATTCATCCCTTACATGAGTCTTTAATAAACTTCAAAAATAAAAGTAGAACATATAAATCCTAAGCAAGCAAAGCTTCAAGGTGCTTTTCAACCTACTTGTCATCTTGACAAGTGAGAATCGTATTCAATTGTTCTACACATAGTAAACCTTCAGGTTTTGTGCATGCCAAGTTCTCGGAACTTCAAACCATCCATAGTCTCCAGCTTGTAGGTTCCTCTACCTTGAACACTTTTGACTTTGTACGGCCCTTCCCAATTCGGGGCAAGCTTCCCTTTCTGACCTACACTAGAAGCTTCTATCTTCCTCAAGACTAGGTCACCTTGTTTGAAAAACCTTTCTGTAACCCTTAGGTTGTAGTAGAATGAAGCCTTTTTATGATATTCTACTATCTTTGCATGTGCCTCATCTCGCACTTCATCAATTAAGTCCAGAGGCAACCTTTGTCCTTCCTCATTTTCCTCGGCATTGAAAGCTTGAATCCTGGGAGAGGAATGTGATATATCCACGGGAACAACTGCTTCTGCCCCATATGCCAACATGAAGGGAGTTGCTCCAGTCGTGACTCTACAGGTAGTCCTATAGGCCCATAATATTGGAAGTATCTCATCCACCCAATTATTTCTTGATTTCTCGATCCTCTTCTTTAGTCCATCCAGGATTATTCGATTTGCTACCTCCGCTTGCCCATTGGCTTGCGGGTGAGCCACAAAGGTGAACCGTAACTCAATTTCATTTTCTTCACAGTACTTCTTGAACTCCTCATTGTTGAATTGTGTTCCGTTGTCGGTGACTAGGATACGGGGAATTCCATACCGGCACATAATATTTTCCCACAGGAATTGTGCAACCTGTTTAGTTGTGATTTTAGCCAAGGGTTTGGCTTCAATCCCCTTAGTGAAATAATCAATGGCTACAATCAGGAATTTCCCTTTATCCCGTGGCCATGGGGAAAGGTCCCAGAATATCCATTCCCCATATAGCAAAGGGGATGGGCGAGTTGATAGAGGTCAACATCTCGGGGGGTTGTCTAACAACCGGTGCATGTTTCTGACAGCGGTCGCATTTCTTCACATATTTTTTAGCATCAGCCATCATCTTTGGCCAATAGAAGCCTAAACGGGTTATCTTATGAGCCACGGCCCTGCCCCCCAAGTGTTGCCCGCAAATACCTTCATGTACTTCCTCAAGAGCCAAGCGTGCCTCATCGGGCCTGAGACACCTTATGTAAGGAACCACGGAGGATCTTTTGTACAAAATCACATCTATCAAAGAGTACATTAGTGCCCGAATAGTTAACTTCCGTGCCTCAGTAGCATCATTTGGCAACCAACTGGTTTGTATGTGGGCCTTAATGGGGTCTATCCATGACATCCCCAAACCCACAGGAGCTACAAGCTTAACATCTATGCTCCGTGTCTTCAAAACGTGGAAGTACACACTTCCTGAACTTTCTTCTATCTCAGATGAAGCAAACTTTGATAATGCATCTGCCTTAGCATTTTCCTCCCTTGGAATGTGCTCAACATGGCATTCATTGAATTGGGTCATCACAGCCCTTACTAGGCGGACATACTTAGCCATCGTATCATCCCTCGCCTCAATTTCTCCCTTTATCCGGGATATGACCAGCTTCAAGTCTCCATGGACTTTTAAGTTTTTGACTCTAAATGTTCCTGCTAGGCCGAGGCCAGCTATCAGGGCTTCATATTCTGCCTCATTGTTTGTGGTTGGGAAGTCTAATTTCATGGCATACTCAATCAAGAACCCATCAAGGCTGTGTAAAACCAATCCTGCTCCACTTGAGTTTGTTTTTGATGCTCCATCAAAATAGAGAACCCAATATTCTTTCTCCTTATCACCCTTCTTTTTATCCCCATTATCAACTTCCTTGTCTTGGGGTATGATATCTTCCTGCCCCCCGACTTCTTGGTTGGCTATGGTACATTCCACCACGAAGTCAGCTAATGCCTGGGCTTTTATTGCCATCCGTGGCTTGTACTTAATGTCGAACTCTCCCTATTCTATCGCCCACTTGATCAACCTACCACTAGCCTTGGGACTATGAATGATATTTCTCAGGGGCTGATTTGTCAGCACCTCAATCTGATGAGCCTGAAAGTAGGGACGTAACTTTCTTGAAGCCATCACCAAGGCTAGAGCAAATTTCTCAATAGTTGAATAATTCAACTCAGCACCATGCAGAATTTTGCTGACATAGTATACGTGTTTCTGGATTTTCAGTTCCTCCTTAACTAATACAGCGCTCAAGGCACTTTCTGACACGGCTAAGTACAAGAATAAAACTTCATTCAAAGCTGGCTTGGCCAACAACGGGGCCTGTGCCATATACTTCTTTAACTCTTCGAATGCCTTCTGGTTTTTCTCATTCCATACAAAGTCCTTAATATTCTTTAGTGACTTGAAGAATGATAAGCACTTGTCTCCTGACTTGGAGATGAATCGTCCCAGCGCAGCAACCCTTCCTGTGAGCTTTTGAACATCCTTGACAGTTTTTGGTGGTTCCATATCCAAGATTGCCTTTATTTTATCGGGGTTAGCCTCTATCCCTCTCTTGGAGACCATCAATCCCAAAAATTTTCCAGATCCTACTCCGAAAGCACACTTTGTAGGATTGAACATCATCTTGTGGTACCTCAGGATCTCAAAAGCTTCCCTCAAATGGGTTATATGATCAGTCTTTACTAGACTTTTGACTAACATGTCATCAACATAGACTTCCATAGTCTTACCAATAAGATCCTTAAAAATTTTATTTACCAACCTTTGATAGGTGGCTCCTGCATTCTTAAGACCAAATACCATAACAAGATAACAATAAACACCAAAGTCAGTGATGAATGATACCTTTGGAATGTCATCCTTGTGCATCTTAATCTGATTGTATCCGCTAAATCCATCCATGAAACTCAGCATCTCATGCCCAGTAGTGGCATCAATCAAAGTATCAATCCTTGGCAACGGAAAACAGTCTTTAGGGCATGCATCATTCAGATCAGTGAAGTCTATACACACCCTCCACTTTCCATTAGCCTTCTTCACCATTATAGGGTTTGTTAACCATTCCGAAAATTGGATCTCCTCAATGAAACCAGCCTCTAAGAGCTTCTCTACTTCCTGTTTTATAGCCTCTTGTCTTTCCGGGGCAAAGTTTCTTTTCTTTTGTTTCACTGTCTTCCGACTTGGGTCCACGTTTAACTTGTGAGTAATCAGCTCCGGGTCTATGCATGGTATATCAACTGCTGACCACGCAAACACATCACTATTTTCTTGCAAAGATCTCACCAACTTCCCTCTAAGGGGCTCCTCTAATGTGGCTCCAATGAAAGTCATCCTCTCAGGATTCTCGGGGTCTAAAGGAATCGAAACCAAGTCTTCTGCTGGATTTCCTCTCTTCTCATTATTTTCTCGGACATCCATATCTTCAATAGGAAGAACCTGCCCCCCAACTCCATCTGCCCTCAAAGAGGCTACATAACAGCTTCTAGCCATTTTTTGATCTCCTCTCTCTTCTCCAATCCCGTTCCGGGTGGGAAACTTCATAACTGAATGGTAGGAAGAAGGGACTGCCTTGAAGGCGTGTATCCCTATTCTTCCCATGATAGCATTATAAGTTGAACTAGCCTTTACCACCACAAAGTCCAACATCTGCGTTGCTTGCCTTGGTTCCTGACCTATGGTGGTTGGCAATTTGATTATCCCTTCCACGGGATATTCTACTCCCGCAAATCCATATATCGGCATGTTGGTTGGGGTCAATTGAGAGTCGTTATACCCCATATTTAGAAAGGCGTCATAGAGTAAGATATCCACTGAAGCACCATTATCCACAAGGACCCTCTTGACCGGGCTATTTCTTATTATCGGTGTTATGACCAGCGGGTCGTCAAGAGGAAATTTCACACCCTCTAGGTCAGAATCGTCAAAAGCCAATGTTACTTCTGTCCTGGCCCTCTTCGGGGCTTCTCCAACAATATGCATAACCTCTCTAGTATATGCTTTTCTGGAGTTTTTGGAAAATCCAGCAGCAGTTGGTCCTCCAAATATTGTGTTTATAACCGGTCCTCTAGGCTGGGGATTCCGCCCCTGATCATCTTGGTCCCTCCTACGATCTTCAAAGTTCTTCCTTCCATTCTTATTCCTATCCCCTCCTTTTCCAGTGTATTTGTTCAATCTCCCTTTTTAAATGAGGAACTCAATTTCTTTTTTCAGCTGTCTACACTCATCGGTGTCATGACCAACATCTTTGTGAAATCTGCAGTACTTGCTCTTGTCTAGCTTGGCAGGATCAGCCTTCAGGGGCTTAGGCCAACGAATGTCTCGATCTTTCTCAATTTCCATCAAGATCTGGCTTCTAGGAGCATTCAGCTTAGCATACTCGGTGAACTTTTGCCCATGGCCTCCCTTCTTGGGGGTTGATTCAGGGTTTTATTCGGTTCTAGGATACTTGTCCTTGGCGATATACTCCAGATCAGTTTTCCGCTTCTTGCCTCCAGTGGGCTCATTACTTACTACGGTCTTCCTCATGCTTTCTTCAACCTTGATATACTTCCCTGCCCTATCATAGAGCTGCAACATGCTTTCAGGGGGATGTTTGGCCAAGGACATCTTAAAAACCTCATCCCTAGTTCCTTGTTGCAGTGCTATCATGGCTACCTTATCATCAAGGTCTGGGACTTTTAAAGTCTCCTTTATGAAATGATTCAGATAATCTCTCAAGGATTTCTTTGTTCCCTGCACAATGCTCATAAGAGATGCTGAACTTTTCTCATAAACTCTCCCACTGATGAATTGCTTAATAAAAGCCTGACTTAATTCTCTGAATGACCCAATAGAGTTTGCGGGAAAGCGACTATACCACCTTTGAGCCATACCCGACAGGGTTTGAGGAAAGGCCCGTCACTTAATAGCTATCATTCACGGGCTGCAACAGCAGTGAATTAGGGAATGTTCTAACATGATTAGCGGGATCTCCCGTGCCATCATAAGCTTTGATAGATGGCATCTTGAACTTCCTTGAGATATGGGTATTCATTATTCCTTCAGTGAAGGGTGGAGTAGGATCATCAGGATCTCCAAGGGGAAGAAGATTGCTTGGATCAGCCCTTGGGATAACAGCCCTTCTCCGCACTGGACCATCCAGGTCTATGACAGGAGGAGGATTTCTCCCCCTAGGAGGTACTTGGGGTCTGGTGGTCTGGTGTGTATCCAAGTCGCGCCTCAGCCTTTGAATCTCAGCCTCATGAGCCCTGATCCTTTCCTGCACTTCTTGGGGATTCATCCCTTGGGTGCTTTGAGGACGTTGGCTTCCATCAGCCATCGGCTCTTTGCCAGCACGCCTTTATCTTGGGGCTACTTCATCATCCGAAGATTCGGAGTCTCTCTCAGTGTAAGGGCCAGAAAATTCCTGATCCTCAGGGATAAGAGCCAAACCTCGTATGTAAGGGGGAGATCGCCCTCGTGCTTCACTCCGTCCAGCATGTCCACTTCCTCCAACCTCGGGGTAAAGGGGCATCCCATGGGGGGGTTAGTGGTCACCACAGTTGAATACTCGTACTCAATAGGTCGAGAGTTCACAGGTGTATGTAGTTGTTGAACTTGGGGATTCGTACCTTGAATAGCCGGGGGAATCGTCCCTTGTGGCTGAGGTTGAGTTGCCCCTATCTGGGCTTCTCCTTGGGTAGGTGCATAAGTTAAGTGAGGGGTTATCTCCATGGTTGACGAAATCACCTGGGTTGTCCCCGATGGTGTTCCTTCCTCCAGAGCTCTAATTGTTCTCCGTGTTCTCGCCATGGTTGTTGTTGCGCTTTCCCACAGACGGCGCCAAATGTTATGGATTAAAAACTAATATATATAATTGCTATATTTATTACTAAGGAACGTGAGCTCAAGGCCTTTAATGGATGCTCTCGTATTTCATAGCTTAACCCTGCCTTTACAAGATGCCTACGTATCTCTGTGAATTAGAGAATCAAGCCAAAAAACGTAGTTCTGATCTGTGGGGTGAGGCCCCTTATATAGATGTGGGAGTCCTTGAATTGGACTTAGTATAGGAGACTTGGTGGTCAAGTCTCTGAATTAGGATGGACTTAGGAGTCCTAGGAAGTAGGAAGCTGATTCCTTATCCTATGAGGTTCCTTGGAGGCCAATCTACAAGGATTTATATCCCCACTAGAACTTATCTTAATAGTTGTTTTTCTCCCTTATTAATTAATTACGAAATTAATAAATAATCAGGGTTTTGGGCCTTCTTTGTTCCATCAGGCCTGATCTGTTCCATCAGGCCTGATCAACATGTTAACCTTTCTGGTCTGAATATCATACATCTTCTTATTGGGCCTAGCAACCCACACCTTGTATAATCAATGTGATATTTAATTACACAATCAGGATTTATTTATCCCCATCACTAATTTTATAAGGTAATTTTATAATTACTTAAAAATATTAATTATTAACTCTATAAATCCTTAAAAAATCATATAATAATCCAAAAATTGCCACAAAAATACCAAAATTATCTATATTTGATTCTAAATTATTTAAAAATTTAAAATATCCTAATTTTATCATGTATAAACACCCAAATATTAATGTCAACCATCAGATAATTCACCAAAATTCACGTAATAATCATATAATGATTATTTATTGATAAAAATAATTACACGGTATGTCCTGGATATTACATCCTTCCCCCCTTTAAAAGGATTTCGTCCTCAGAATCATACTAAGGAACAACCAATGATACTTTTCAAGTATCCCACTTACAATTTCTCAAGTTGATTTCTTACCCGAATAACTTTTCCAAAAGCTTCACTCATCACTTTACTCACTATTCAATGGTTTCCTACCGATATCAAATCTATTAGTTGTTCATGCAACCAGACTCAATCTTCACTTCATACATTTGGAGCTAACTAACTCTTCATGGTTATACACATATAAATAACTTATGAACTCGTTATACCTGTGATAACAAGACCAACTCATTCGCAATCTTTCTACCTATCTTACCTCCTCAAAGGACTAATTTAATTTGTACAAATCTTATTTCTTTCAAATTTTGATAATTTATGCTCATAACCGCTTCCAATATTCACTAATTGATTCACTTTATTTCCCACGTATTTCTTTGTTGACGTAGCCTGACCTGTAATCCCCCTCAATCACATTCGAGACCCTTTAATCGATCTCCTACACCTTCCATCCATCTGCGCCCGATGTACTGAGCTCATGACGTCTTCGGTTTCTAAACTTCCTAAATCAATTCCAGAATTCAGAATTAAAGGGAGAATCTCAACAACTATTTTTAACTCATCACTTATCATTATACAATATCTTTTTAATCACTATCGAATATATTTATCGAGCGAAAAAAATCTTTTACTATTAAAAGAAAATATATTAATTTGGATACATTTCCCTTACACTATAACCTATTTATCATTTATTTAGTTTTAGGGGGGTCCCGATATAAAATCTATTGCAATGTCTTTCTTTGACAGTTCTGCCACATATAACGTTCCTTCTTTTCTTCATGCCACATTACCAGAAAGTCATCTTCCGTCTTTATGTCTTGTATCCTATTATCGGAGCAACCTGGATTTCCCGAGTTGTCACAATTTAACCAATTCCTATTTCTTACTTCTGTCTTACTTGTACTTATCTATTCATAAATGGTATATCTTTATTTCGATTTAGCATGGTTCATAACGCTTTTCACACTTCTGTCAACATCTAGTAATTCAAATAACACTTTCTTCGTCTCTGGTTCTCAAGTGATTTTACTATAACATCGCTTAACGAACTATATTCATTTTAAAATAATTATAATATCATGTTTACCCTTTGATGTGGGTTTTGGTTCTTCAGTAGAAATGACAATTATTTATATGTCCTTTCATTTCTGTTCTTATGACATGCCCACCAATATCTTCATTTAACCTTTCATAATTAATTGCATTCTCAGGATGAAATTTCTGTCTCCAATTATCGGCATTTCATTTCATTCTTACATCAGTTCTAGCACAACTGACGTTCACAACTTACTTATATCCTGGACCATTTTATAAAAAAAATTCTTTATCGTCCTTTTGATTCCACTATTTTTTTTTAATTAGTTCTTCATTCTTATTATTTATTATTTCTTTTAAACATAAGGGATCTTTTCTCTTGATAATACTACTCTGTTCATTATTTGACAAGCCATCTCTAGGGTTAACATTGGAATGAAGGCTTTTTATTTGTAACCATTTAAATTTCTTACTAACATGATCATCACAATCCATTAACCGCTATCTTTTTAGCCTTACTTAATTCATCACCCATCGCACACTTTTATTTCTAGTTATTTCTCACTATTCCTTATCGCGTATTTAGCCTTTCCCAGTTAAAGATACGCTTCAGATTATTGAGATCTGTGCTATATGTATAACTTCTTTCCTACCTAATCAACATTTTTTTTTCTGAATTCACCTGCGGACTTTGTCAGCCTCTGTCTTACATCAGATACTTGAATTCACGAGTTTTCCAGTATTTAGTAGTAACTTTCATTACTTTGTCATCCTACATGGACATACATTCAAGTCCTTTCCGGAACGCTATTATAGACGATAAAGTCTCTTTACACTATCTTGAACCTTTAATTCTTGAAAATATTATTTCCACTAGCATGCACCAATAATCTTTTTGTTCTTCTTATTTATTGCAAAGGCATATTTATCTAAATAAAACCTCGTACAGGTTCGCGGTAACTTCGTGCTAATTTTACTAAACTTCTGATTTCTAGTAACATCTTTACTTCTTCCAAATTCTTAATTGCTTTGATTTCGAATCTGAAAATCATGTCGGAATTTGACTTAATCTAATTGGAATCGATTTCCATTAAACTGACCATTAGTTAGTAAAGTTAATCAATTAACTCTCTTAATTGATCAATTAAACCAAGTAATGACTAGCTAAATGAAATCAAAGACCAATTATATAAAGCTGGTTTAGTCATAGCAATCTTTCTCAAGAACCGAGATCGCAATCATTTAGAATACCAATGGGAATCTCAAAACATATAAAAGTAGACTTTATATCCTTAAAAGTAGGGTATTTTCTGAAAATTTGAGCGGCACTTCTCCTATAATATTGACTACCAGTCGGACTTAAGCTGACACCCACAATCAACCAAACTCATCATTTCACCATATTTCAGAATATATCATGTTGACCACCATATGTACTATTAACTGACATATCATACATCTTTTAATTTGACTAAGGTCTTAAACCCACAATGATTAATATAATCATACTCTTTCTTAGTTCCTTTAAAATATTACCAAATGTTATTAATGGACTTAAAATTTATCTTGTTATTTCTCAAAAACTTTATTTCGCGACTCTTTTAACTTATTTCTTACCATTACTAATTGTGTATAGTTACTCTTAAGAATTATGTCACATCCTTCAGCTAATCACACTAATCCTCTATCTTAGACTGATACACACTCACTTTCATTAAATAATATGTTTATCTTTTAATAACCACGCATGGTCTTAATCAACACTAGCACTATCATAACCTGGGGAAAACTTAATTTAATTTTAGATCTTTATTTCTTAAAAGATTTCATAGTCGAATCACCATTCCTTCATCTCTACTCCTATTCTCGTATTGAACTTTCATCGTTGGCTCGGTTATGGATATTAAATTCACTATACTCATTTACTCAATTTAGAAAACCTAACAATTCCTTAAAGAACACACTCAAAATTTGTTCGCAATTAAGATTTCTTCGATCTTGAATCTCCATGACACATATCTTCCCGCGATGGAAGGATGCTTCACATATTAGTCGCTTGTCTGAATCATTTTTAAGAATTCCTTAGGCTTCGGTTGTCGTCCCGACATTCGTTCACTTTGTCTGATGTACGCAGCTTTACTTTCTTATTTAATAATAATTTACTTATTACGGTTTGCTAACTATTCATTTCACGTCAAATTCTCCTGACTTGAAGTGCATCGTGTTAATGCAATTTACCGTACTGATGAAATCCTCGTAACAAGAACAATCGTCTGATTTGATGTCTTTGTAACTGACCACGTTATCAGTATATCCATTCTTCCTTTCCCACAGATGTCCATCATTTATTAGCTTGCAATCACATCTATATTCGACACGTAATTCCACCTGCTACACAGGACTATTTCTCTTCTTTTAAAATCTTCAAAGAATAGACTTTACACAAGAGGAGAATTTGTGTATATGATTTTGATTGAAAAACTGGGTAAGGAATAACAATGCAACAAAACAATTGGGACAATCTATAAGTCAATAATTTGAAGGAAGAAGAATGAGTGAGGATTTAGATATAAATGAGACAACCATATTCATACTCAAGATGGCTAGTCTTTCATACTACATGGCATACATCATATGACTAGGTGGCGTCCGACCTGACTCTTCGTCATCTCGACAAAGCGTCACACCAAGGAAGAAGAATGAGTGAGGATTTAGATATAAATGAGACAACCATATTCATACTCAAAATGGCTAGTCTTTCATACTATATGGCATACATCATATGACTAGGTGGCGTCCGACCCGACTCTTCGTCATCTCGACAAAGCGTCACACCACAATACTGTTTGTCTCAATCAGGAAGAAATATTTTGAGAAGAGAAATAATTCAGAAGGGATACAATAAATTTTCTTTCATTCTCGCATCATATAATTTATTAATAAAAGAAGCTCATACATATTCATGAATTAAGAAGAACATATGTTGTCGTACTAGAGAAAAGAATGACAGGGTTGGTCACCGCCCATGCTTCACTTAAGTATACCTTCAGAGATCCTTCGATTAACAGATTCACAATTTAAGTCTCATCATAACTTCAGAATGTCGTCTAGAAGTGCCTTCACATTAAATTATTTAATGATTCGATCATAAGCGCGTTCCTACGAAATTTATTATCATTTCTTCCAACTTCGTCTATGTCGCATAGAATAACCATCGATCATGCAATGCCCCGACTTCGTCAATGGAAATATTATTCTTCTTCAATAGTCTGGGAGAGTCTTCCATTCCCTTCAATTATCCTCTGTCTTTTTGAATCATGAATTTTGTTAAACTTTAATAATCTCCTAAATTGGGTAAATAATGTTTTAACATGTTATTCACTGTTTGATATTATTAAACAAAGTTTACGCTTGTCTTTCACGGGAAACTTTAAACTTCCCTCATGATAATGGCTCTACTTGGTCCTCTGAACTAACAATACTGAGTCTAGATCCATTATTCTTTTAGGTCATTTTCTACTTATAATAACAAGAACTTAAGTAGTAATTCGATAACCACATTATGAAACTCATTTTATGCAAAAATCTTCAGAAAGTTTATTAAGAAAATCTTTTTCGAAAACTCATTTTAAAATTTTGAAAATCAACCATTTGGTCGTTATTACTATATAAGTTACTTGATATTCTTATAATCCGCTGATGAGATATCTAGTTAAAGGGACACCCATATAAGGGTCTCTCCACTTTGGTATATTTCTATTTTTTCTTGGATTATGTTCACATTTATTAGTCGACAAAACTTTATTTACCATTGTATACCATTTTATTCGTAACTTTAACCCAATGCTGACGTCTGATACTGTCTTTGATATTCTTGTCGTCGTCCTTTATGTCATGCTTACAACCAACTAATGCAATTCAACGTTCTGTCTGTAGATAAGGTCGCACCTTCTTACTAGTCTTAAGTATACCTAATATGGTAAAGCTCATTCCTTAGACGGTGCCCGATAAGTGATAAGAACCTTCTAGCAATGGTGGTGCCTTTGCAACTCGCAACTTTGGCTCTTCATCTGCTACCATTAAGTCGTTGCCTCCAGCGTGGAGCTTGTCCTACTACCTAGTTCTAAGTTAAATCGTACTTAAACTCACCTAGCCTTCCTTATACGGAGTTCTCACATGAATCAATCGCATTTTCTTTAAAACCACATTAAAAGATAGGGTAACATGCCCAGACTCCGTCGAGCTGTCGATTCCTCATTACTATAAGGTCTGAAAACTCAATATATCTATAGCGTTGCTATATTCTCCTACATTTTCCTCAACAATCCTCTCTTATTAATTCCATATCGGATCTGCTAATCATAATTCGCATCAATTCAAATGTAAAGTAAGTATGCTTAGGTCTTTCCTATCTTATATGGTCTATTACTCCTATCTTACTCTCACCTATTCTTATTTCAGGGACCAAAAACCTGTTGCTCTGATGCCAACTTGTAACAACCCAAATCCGGGGTCAAGATTTGGTGCCACTAAATAATCTTTACATAATATATAAAATAATATACAATGACCCCCTAAAAACTGGATCGTTTACAGGTTATGGTATGAAACAAGATTCTAACCTTCTAAAATTTACAACTGAAAATACAAGATTAAATACCTTTGTACTAATTCCCTTGTCTTAATTCTCTAACATCTTCATTCTCTTGCAGCGAAGATCTTTCTACTCTCTGATGTCTATCAAAAGCTATTCACTTTTATCCTTATTTGTTTCTGAAAGAAATAAGAATTTACAAAGCAAGAGTGAGCCAAAATGCCCAGCAAGTATATGACTGATTTCCAAGTATCAATATTAAAGGAAATTTCCGGATAAAATCTTTTAAATAATTTATAAACATTTTTATTTATTTGAGGTAGTTGAGCGAATAACCATTAGTCGTTATCAGCCTTTAATTATAAATCAGAAGTGACGAGCAATTCCCAGATTCATCTCCTGAATCAGGGTTTATCCGGTTTTATAATCATAAAACTTTTCGAGAGAGAATGTCGTTATTGGCGATCGACAATGAATTAGACTGGACACTAGTGTAACATTCACACTCATACCATGTTGATCAGTCAGGATATACCTTGCTGAGCTCGACGACTGACCACTAGATCATTCTTAATCCAATGCCAATCCTTGGGTTTTCCGACTAGGACCTACAGGGTTGAAATACCCTAATTCAGGTAATCGTTTAAGCTTAACATAATATCATTATTACTTTTATCCATACGATTTCATAACCCGACTTGTATTTATATATATTATTGAAATACACATAACATTTCAGGTTCATACTTCGAAATTCATATCGGGACTTATTTTAGGAAAGTACATATACTCATTTTTTTGAAAATAGTAGGGTAATTATAAAATATTTTATCACAACACGTAACTAGGTTCATATAATATAAGTATATATCTTCGTTCGATATCTCCGATAATTATAGGTTACGTCACCACATTTTCGGAATTGATTTCCCAAAAATCGGGCAGCGTCTCCTTTGTTTATCGGCCTACCCGTCGAAACAATTCGACGTCAATCAACAGCAACAATCGCAATTCCACAATCCATTTCATAAATCCCAACCACAGATTTAAACCAATCATTAATTATTAACTATTATTCACATTTTTTATATTTTTTATTCGTAGGACTCAGATTATATCATCATAGTCCACCGTCGGCGCGCCGAGGATCATCACCGACGGCGGTAAAATTAGCGGGTTTCCGATTATATCGGACATCCTACGCCAATTTTACCGATTAACTTAATATTTTCTCGCACAAAATTTATTTATTATTTTTTTTCACGAAATGTTAATCAAATGATCTGCAAAAATTAAAAGTTCAGTTAGTTAATAAAATAAACAGTCAAACAAACACAGCACACGCGCCACGCGCCACATAACATAGCGCACAACCGAAATGGAAACATAGCGCACAGCGGTAATTACCAGAGAAACAGGTGGCAACTGGATAACAGGGGGAGAAAAGAAACGGGAACAAAAGGGATGTGGGAGAAGAAATAAAGGGAAGATAGAGGGGGGAGAAGAAAGAAAAGGAGAGTGGGAGAGATCTTCGACAGAGAAAAAATGAGAGAGAGTGATGCAGAGGTGAGAGAGAGACGGTGGGGGTGACACAGAACAGGGGGTGGGGGGATTATGTTTATTTTTTTTTCTTTTTTTTTGTTTATGCTTATTCCTTTTTGTACAACCTGAGTTGTTCCGCGTTTCGCGATTTAATGAGATAATTTACGAATAACAGCAAATCAAAATACTTTCAAATTAGTTTTATAATTTCCAAAATAATGAAAAAGTAATTAAATAATTTTTTTATATAATTTTTAAAGCATTTTTTGGAACATAACTCGTACCCACATTTTAACAATTAAACGAATCAACGCGCAAGTAAATTTGATCAAAATAATTCCTAAAATAATTTTAAAATTCTCAGAATATTCAAGAGTTAATAAAATTAAATTTTCATAATTTTTGAAGCATTTTGGAATTAAATACTAATTTTACAATTAAATGCAATCAGAAAATTATTTAAAGATAAATAACCAATATAATATTGATTTCTAAATTTTATAAACTCCTAAAAATAATAAATAAAATTATAAAGCAACAAAAATAATTTTAGAAACAATTTAAGTATTTATGAGAATAAATATTCAATAAGATCACTTTAAAAACAAAATAAATTCATACATCTCAATAATTAATTATACAAGTAATTTTCGTACCTAACAAATTACCCATAATTAATAATAAGGCAACACACAGCGGACAAAACCCTCAAGTATTTTATTTATTTAATAATTCCATAATTACACTTATATATTGGATCTGAAAATAGATTACTTAGCCGCTAAGTAACTATAAAGATGATACAATTTAATACCAGATTTGGATAATTATCAAGACCGAGCTTCATACAAAACACTTTATAAGAAAATAAAGTAATATTATCCTGTCTTTCGAGAATACGGGTTTTGTCGATCTATAAAATGATTAGCTTATCTAAAATTTTACGCTGAGAATCGTACGGGTCAAACCGTACCCCGGATCATAAAGGTCAAAACACAAAAAATGTTCAGAATTATCAGATTAGGTTAGGAATGAGTTTTCCGAAGAGTTTTGGGTTGGAAAAACGCAAAAACGGTTGAAGTTGGACGATTTCCAATTTTATAAGGTTATTTTATAATTAATTAAAAATATTAATTATTAACTCAATAAATTCTTATAAAATCATATAATAATCCAAAAATTGCCACAAAAATACCAAAATTATCTATATTTGATTCTAGATAATTTTGCATCGAATTAAACCACATGCTCCACCGCTTGTGCGGGCCCCCGACAATTCCTTTGAGTTTCATTTGATCGTATGGTAGGCCACAAATTGGGAGAATTTGCACCTACTTTAAATTTCTGAGGACACGCAAAAAGCGATAATAAATCTCGTCGCTAATTTTTTTTTAAAATATCCTATTTTTATCATGTATAAACACCCAAATATTAATGTCAACCATCAGATAATTCATCAAAATACACGTAATAATCACATAATAATTATTTATTGATAAAAATAATTACATGGTATGTCCCGGATATTACACCTATGGCTACAACAGTAAAGTTGGATGAAGATAGAAAAGGCATGAGTGTAGATATATCAAGCTATAGAGGAATGATTGGATCATTGCTTTACTTAACTGCAAGTAGACCAGACATCATGTTTGCAACATGTCTATGTGCAAGATTTCAAGCCAATCCAAAAGAATCACATTTGATGGTTGTGACGAGGATTTTCAGATATTTGAAGGGGACTCCAAACTTGGGATTATGGTATCCAAGGGAACTGGTTTTGAAGCTGTTGGCTATACAGATGCAAATTTTGCTGGATGCAGGGTGGACATAAAGAGTACTAGTGGAAGCTGTCAATTTCTTGGTCAAAGACTTGTATCCTGGTATAGCAAGAAACAACAATATGTATCATTTTCTATAGTAGAGGCTGAATACATAGCTGCAGGAAGTTATTGTGCTCAAGTGCTTTGGATTAGAAATCAGCTAATGGATTATGGCCTAGTGTTACACAAAATTCCTATCATGTGTGACAATACTAGTGTTATATCTATAGTAGCTAATCCAGTTAATCATTCTAAAACAAAGCGCATTCATGTAAGGTACCATTTTATTAAAGAACATTCTACAAATGGTACCATTGAGCTCATTTTGTTCCAACAAAAAAATAATTAGCTGATATTTTTACTAAACCTTTGGATGAAGCAACTTTCACTAGACTTGTAGGTAAAATTGGAATGCTTAATTCTTCATCCTAATGAAAGAACTCAGTTAATGTTTTGTAGTAGATTAATTTCTAGTAAATTAAAATTAATTTGATTTAATTGGAAATTAACTGAAATATGAATTATAAATATTTCAGAAATCTCTGCATATTTATTTTTCAAAACAAAAAATTTAGCTTGGAATTTTTCAAATTCTAAGTAAACTGCTTAGTTGTAAATTTACATCCTTAACATGTAAAATTAACACAAGGCAGAATTGAGTTGATCAAAAGTATATAGAGAACTGAGTTCTCGATAAGTCTAACTGACTTATCGACAAGTCATTTTAAGACTTACTCGCTCAATTCACTGACTTCACGAGTGACTTCTCGATAAGCTTTATTATGACTTAATGATAAGTCTTTGTAGAGTTCTCTAGTAGTGTTAATTTACAGAGTTCTCTACATAGTTCAAGAGGTACAACAACATGAAGGATAGCCAACTAGAAAGGAAATATGAAATATGGCTCCTAGTTCGGCCTAACGATCATCCTCCTAAGTCTCCTCGAGCTTAGTGTTAACAAACTACGTCAATGACTCGAGTCTCGCAATCAACTGTGCCTTATGTTCCTCTTTAATTCATGAATCATCCTGAAAAGCTACATCTGGTCGCTTCATAAGTCGGTCGTACTTCCCTTGAAGCCTATCGAACTGAAGCCTCAAGTCAGCTTACACGGAGAAAGCAATAGTATTAGATGGTGCTGAGGACGAGGACGAATGCATCATTTACTGAAAAATAATATATATATATATATATACACGAGGGGAAATATTAGCGACTTACTCGAATAATATCTACCTACTGTCTCATATTTCCTATATATATATACTCTATATCCTATTTGGACTGTTCAGGGACTCTAAACCTTAGCTCTGATTCCAAAACCTGTGGCAGCCCGAAAATAAAACTAAAAGATAACAACTGAGAAATATAAGTTATTACAAACGGTTATTTACAACAAATCCAAGATCGTAAAGGTTCAGTGTTTGAACAGTCCAACACTAACATCTATTACATCTTTTACATAACTACCGGTCCTCACACAATCGCCGGCTATACTACCTGAGCTCTCACATAAGCCTCAGCATCTCCAGAGGACTTAAGAGCAGTCTGCTTGAATATAACCATGACAAATGCATAAAATTTTTCTCATATTCCAACATAGTCATACTTCCTTGCTTTAATTCCAATTTTTTTATCTCCATTTGATTCTGCATATACTTAGAATAATACTTCTCCAGAAATAGTTCCTTGAATCACTCCCAAGCAATCATTTGAGTCTCCTCCAAAGCTCGAACTGAATCCAACCAATAGATAACTTCACCTTTCAGGAAATAACTCGCATAAACCATCTTCTGATCTTTTCCTAGTTAAACTAACTCAAAATCTCTTTCCATCTCTCTTATCTAGGTGTTGGCCACAACTGGATCAGTGGTATCATGAAAAGCTAGAGGGTTCACATTCTGAAAAGCTTTAAGAGTCACAATGGGTTGATGAGGTACTGGTGGATCTGTTTATTTTTTATGCTGATTATGATTCTCTGGGTTTTGAATTAGCAACAAGTGAGCCAAATGCTCAGCAATATATAGAATAAGACAGAACTTAATAATATAGCAATTGGCAATTTGAAGTTAAAGTGGATGGCATCATTATTCAAGTAAAAATCATTTTTCAAATCAAATCATTGCTCAAAAATTATTTTATGATGCTACGGATTACAGCCGGTGATCAGCCGCAAAGTAATCCTGAACCTCGTCGGTGTCTAACAAATTTTAATTGGGATCCCTAGGCAACTTTTAAACCTAATATCATAAATGTGAAAGGGACTTGCGTCTTAGTCCAATTCACTAATCCCACAAAAAATTTCTTTTGTTTTGAAAATTTCTTTTAAGCAATTTTAATTTATAAAACTGGTGCCAGAGGGAAATTCCAAAGATTCTAACCAAGGATATCGATTGTTCCAATTTCAAGGGATTCTAAACAATAGAGTTACGATCATCAATCAAAGGAGTAGGATTTCAAGATTCGAATTATGAAGTTATTATCAGAATTGAATTATCTTCTCACTAGTGGGGTCATCAAGGATAAATATCAATGATTCAATGACTAAGGAAGAAAGTATCGAAAAAGGATCATTACGGTAATCAATAGGATATGTCACAACAGTTGCATAAGGTAAGTTTGAAAAGGGGGTGATACACTTGCATAAAATGTGTTAAAGAGATCATCTTTTGAAAGATAAATAAAGACAAGGATACTTGCATAAATAAGTATAAAAGAGAATCACTCGCAATAAGCACAAAATGGAAATAGAGTACTTGCATAATATAAAAGGGATGGGGCACTTACATAATAGAGGTTAAAGATAACATCACTTGAACGATAAGTGAAGGTAGGGGTACTTGCATACAAAATTTAAAAGTATCAATAAGTATAAGAATTTCCTTGTGAAAGTAAATTGGAATCACAGATGATGAGGTTGAGAGACTTGCATAATATATGTTTAACAGGGGGAAAGCATTTGCATAAAATGAGTATGAAAGAGGGCTACTTGATTAAATAATTTGAAAGGAGTAGAACACTTGCATAAAATAAGTTATGAAGGGGAAATGCCCTTGCCTCTCCTAACGACCTTAGCTACACAAAAGCAACCTTGAGCTCCCCTAATCGACTTTTATCGAAAGAGTCTTTCCTCTATCTTCTCTTGAACCTACATATATATACAACCTCATTACTAAAGGTTCTATACACAACTCGAATGACTCTTATACTATTAAACTCTAATGCAACACATATGCACGAATTCACTTATTACCATGCATCTCTATCACATAACCACTTAGTGCACATAATCACATATCCTTATAAGTAGTCACATAGAAACATGGCACATAATTCATATAATCATATGAGTATCGAATGATCTCAAGACACTCTACCCTTGACCACTCCATCTTTTCAATTCCTCATTCTTAGACACCACACCTTGAAATTCCTAGGTACTATAAATCCAATTATTTTGAGTCTTATTAGCACATTCCCTTCTAATGACCTTTAAATATCTTAAACATAACAAGAGACACCTAGGTCTCACCTAATTGAACTCACAAACACCTCACACAAGCCTAACCATCTCGAGAGCACCATTCGGCACCACCTTGTGTGCCTTGGAAAATTCAAACCTTTATACTTAGTGCATTAACCAAAATATGAATTTTCCTAACTCCTTACTCATAAAAATAACTCCCAAACTTGGTTTGACACTAAGGCCTCACTTGGGCTCACCTATGGCTTCCTATGAAGTTGACACCATTCTGCAGATTGCAACTTTGTAAACTGCCCTATATTACCCAACTTAAAACCCCATAATATTTCTCTAATGTTGGTTTTAATGGATTACTAAGATTCCTTAGACTCCATTACATCTTTACCTATCAATTCCCACGGTTACTTACCCAAAACCAATCCTAAATTGGACCCTAAATACACTAACTCCAAAACTGTCTCTGTTTTGGGTTACTCTCGGTTTTACACCAATGCACCCATCAAAACCAAAGTGTTTCCTCAACTTAAGGCTACTGAACTCAAGCCTATACTATGACTCAACATTCCGGAGCTTGGGCCTCTTAGGGCCTCACAAATACTCACTCAAAACACTCCAATCTTTTGACCAAAACTTCAACTCAACACTCAAGCTAAACTACCCTTCCTTCCTTACTCCCATTCGGCCCTAAACACTCTACCACAAGGTTCAACAAAACTAAATCTCGCTCCTTCTTATTAAACCTACCATCTACTGAAGATATCATTCCATACTCTAAAAGTCAAAATAACCAATGATATATAAATACAACTATGCATGCATGACAATTAACTTCATTTTCAAACTTTACATGCATATATTCGAATTTTTAACTTCAAACCAAGTCATGATACTCCCGAATTATGATCCCTTAACAACTTATCATACTTTAGTATAGCAAGGAAAGTCATTACCTAGTGCATGCAAAGCAATATAAAGACTAAAATCTCACAAATTTGAACATATAGCCAAAAAATTATTTAAACTTGATAGTACTCTACTATTACCTTTAGATCACAACCTAAAACTTACATGCAAGCATTTATATCATTATATGTCAAGCGAAACCACTAACCGAACACTAAATCTTATATCCGCTAAAGATTCGAAAGAGTTTTTAATTTAGTGATTATCGTATTCAACCCCCCCTTCTACGATAATCCGGGACCTAACAATTGGTATTAGAGCTGACTGATTGATACACAAATCAGGATCCCTAAATTAATTTATTTTATTAATTTTTCATTTACATAAATTTATTTTATAAATTGATTTAGAAAATTTATTTTATAAATTTAATTTAAATAAGTTTATTTTATGAACTTAATTTAAATGAATTTATTTTATAAATTTAACTAATTTAATTTACTACTTAAATTTTAGTAAATAAAAATTCTTAATTTAATTAGTTTTGGTTCATTTATTTTTAGCTGCCATTTGTCAAACAGGCTGCCAATTTCATTAGTTATAAGGTGCCATTTCCTTGTCTACTTAGTGGTTCACTTCGACAATTGTTAAAGCAGTACAGGTGCTAGGCAAATTCATTTATTGGTACCTAGACGCGTAGCTGTACAAGGCAATATACATGCCGCCGTTCGTGGAGCCACGTGCAAGATCAATTCGTACGCGCGGGGAAAATGGCTGTCATCCAGAGACCACGTGCAAGGAACAAATTTGTTGTACAGGTCACCTCAAAAAATCTCGCCGCACAAATTTACTGAGGCAGAGTCGTAGTCGCCACAGACTACTTGACTGTGTTGTCTGTTGCACAAGAATGGTCGACATACAGTGTACTGTCAGCTACTCTAGTCGCCACACAATTTTAAATTCAGGGCAAAGACGGCACACAGTAGAAGGAGTCGCCATAGAAAATTTTTTGTGTGTAAATCTTTTACTCCCTGGTCGCCTAAGAGCACTTAACAAATTCTGTAACCCCTTAGTTATTATTTCTAAATTACTTATTTTTCCATAAAATTTAAAATTTCTTAAAGTTAAATTTCTTAGATAATAATTTATGTTTTATTTAATTTTTAAGAAAATTCGAATTCATGAAAATTAGATTTTATATAAATATTTATCTTTGATT
This sequence comes from Apium graveolens, assembly GCF_009905375.1. Lineage (NCBI taxonomy): Eukaryota > Viridiplantae > Streptophyta > Magnoliopsida > Apiales > Apiaceae > Apium > Apium graveolens. The sequence continues at coordinate 177,542,764 of NC_133649.1, read as the reverse complement.
AATTTATTTTTTTAAGAAAATTAAAAATACTAGAAATTTAAATTTTCTTAAATATTAAATTAAGGGTACTCAAAGGATTGGTAGACTCAGGATTCCTCCAGGCTTTTAAAGTGGATTTTAATCTTTTGAAGAAAATGAAGACCATGTGCTAGATATTGGTTTTCCTACTCCAATGGAACTAATTTCAAGACCTACAGACGAAAATTGTGAACTTCCTCAAAGGCTTACTCTATTGGATACCACTGAGTTTTCAGACGCAGGAAAGGAATGAAAATTTCTACGAGTATAAATTTTCTTGAAGATTTTAAAGACAACTCTATAATTCTAGATTATACGGTCACACAGTTGTTGGATATATTTGAGATGTCATGTCTAATATGTTTCATGTTTAGTTTTCAGATCTTAACAAACAGGAAATATCGGTTCTTACTGGAATCAAGACTTACTGGAAGTCAGGACTTAATGATATCAGGACTTAGATTATCAGAAGATAATATCAGAAGATGGATATCAGAACTTAAGTACTGGAGGACTAACAGTTAAGGAAGGAAGCTGATTTACAGGAAAGAAGATCGAGACTAATACAGAAGAAGATATGCATGGAAAGAATTAGAGGACTAGAAGAATTATATAAGATATCTGATTGATATATTTTAGGAGATAAAATTATATTCCATATCAATTAGAAGTTATCTTGTAACTGTGTGTCTATATAAATACAGAAATAGGTTTACACTATATGTGTTACGATCATCGAGAAGATCATACATTGTAACCTAGCAGCTCTCGTGATATTTGTTCATCACTAAGAGAGGACAGTTCCATTGTAACAGAGTTTATTATATCGAATACATCTGTTTTCTGTTACTTGTGTTCTAAATCGATTTGATTGTATTCTACACTGTATTCTACACTGTATTCAACCCCCTTCTACAGTGTTGTGTGACCTAACAAGTTGTATAAGAGCCTATCTGTTAACACACATACAGTAAAGATCCAAAACAATCATGTCTGAAGAAGCAGAAAATCCAACCAAGCCTGCCAAAACTAAAGAAACTCCAAAGACTCAAACCCACAGTCGATATGAGACTATCAGGGTTCCAATGTTGAGACCTTCTGAGTATCCCATATGGAAAGTGAAGATGGCTATGTTTCTGGAAGCTACAGATCCAGAATACCTTGATAGAATTTATGAAAGACCGCATAAGCCAACCAAGCTCTCTGTTGTAATTACAGATCAGCCAGCAAAGACCATACCAAAGGAGAAAAGTGAATACAAAGCTGAAGATATCTCATCTATTGCCAAGGATGCAAAGGTAAGGCATTTGCTGCATAGTGCCATTGATAATGTCATGTCAAACCGGGTAATTCAATGCAAGACTGCAAAGGAGATATGGGATGCTTTGGAAACAAGGTGTCAGGGAACTGATGCAATCAAGAAAAATAGGAGGACTATACTTATTGTTAGATATATTTGTGATGTCATGTCTAATAATGATTTGTGTTTAATTTTCAGATCTTGACTAATAGGACAAATCAGGACTTAACCGGAAATCAGTACTTATACTGAAGTCAGAACTTAAGATATCAGAACTTAAGTTATCAGAACTTAAGATATCAGAAGATATTAATCAGGAGATAATATCAAGACTTAAGAAGACTTTCAGATAAGGAAGGCGGCTGATTGAAAGGAAAGAAGATCAAGATTAAAACAAGAAGAGATATGCATGGAGAAGAATTTTATGAAGAATAAAAGACTTGGAGGAAAAGATAACTAATTGATATATTTTAGGATGCAGACTTATATTCGATATCAATTAGAAGATTATCTTGTAACTGTGTCTATAAAAACACAGCATAGGGTTTACACTATATGTGTTATCTTAATCGAGAATATTTTTCATTATAACCCTAGCAGCTCTCGTGATATTTGTTCATCACTGAGAGAATACGGTTCCATTGTAATACTGTTTTATTAGTAAGATTATCCTGTGATTCATACTTGTATTCTTTATTCGATTTGATTGTAGTATATACTGTATTCAACCCCCTTCTATAGTGTGTGTGACCTAACAAGTGGTATCAGAGCCTATCTGTTAACACATATACAGTAAAGATCCAAAAAGATCATGTCTGAAGAAGCACAAACTCCAACCAAGCCCACCAAAATTGAAGAAACTCCAAAGACTCAAATCTATAATCGATATGAGACTATTAGGGTTCCCATACTGAAACCTTTTGAGTATCCCATATGGAAAGTGAGGATGACTTTGTTTCTCGAAGCTACAGATCCAGAATACCTTGACAAAATTAATTAAGGACCACATAAGCCAACCAAGCTCTATGTTGTAGTTTCAGATCAGCCAGCAATGACTGTACCAAAGGAGAAAAGTGAATATACAGCTGGAGATATCTCATCTATTGCCAAGGATGCAAAGGTATGGCATTTGCTGCATAGTGCCATTGATAATGTCATGTCAAACAGGGTAATTAACTGTAAGACTGCAAAGGAGATATGGGATGCCTTGGAAACAAAATGCCAGGGAACTGATGCAATTAAGAAGAACAGGAGGACTATACTCACACAAAAGTATGAGCACTTTGACTCAAAACATGATGAGTCATTAACTGGTTTATATGATATATTTGTCAAACTCTTGAATGATCTGTCACTGGTGGATAAAGAATATGATCTTGAAGATACTAATCTTAAATTCATTTTAGCTCTCCCTGAAAGTTGGGATTTGAAGGCAACTACTATAAGAGACAACTATGCTCCTGATGAAACAACTCTTGATGAAATTTATGGTATGCTCAAAACTCATGAACTTGAGATGGATCAAAAAAGCAAGAGGCATGGGAGAAAGTCAAGAACAGTTGCTCTTAAGGCTGAGGAGGAATCCCCCAAAGTGGCTGCCGTAAAGAAAGGCAAAGGAAAGGCTCTCATCACAAAGTCTGATTCAGATTCATCAAGTTCTGATAATGATGACGAGGATTCAGAAACTGAAAGTTTATCTGAGATGGATGCTGATAAAGAGATGATGAGAATGTGTGCTCGAATGATGAAGGGCATCACAAAAATAGCCTACAGGAAATTCAGAAAGGGAAGGAAATTTTCCAGAAAAAGTGGAAGTTCTGATAACAAGGGATTCAGAAAATCTGAAGGCAAAGCAGGAAAGTCCGAAAAAGGAGATTACTCAAATGTTAAATGCTACAATTATGGTGAGAAAGGCCACATATCTCCTGATATCAAGAAAGGAAAAGGTGACAAAGGCAAGGCACTTATCACAAAGAAGAAAAGCTCGACAGACACTTCAGATTCTGAAATTGAGGTGAACTATGCCTTGATGGCAAATGCTGATAGCAGTTCTGATGCTGCTCAGTTAGAGGTACCTCAAACAACTTATGCTTTTCATATCGATGATATTACTGAGTTAAGATCTTATCTTAAAACCATATTCATTAGTTATAGAGATCAGACTTTAACATGTGATATGTTAACTTCTGAAAATCTGGCTTTTAAGAAAAGGAATGATTATTTAGAAAAAGAGTTAGTTATGTTCCATCAAACTCAGAAAGAAAGAGATGATGCTTTTTATGTTAGAGATAAAGTGTTAAAATTGAATCAATCTCTAAAAACTGAGTTAGAAAAGGAAAAAGAGATTATCAGGACTTGGACTAACTCTGGAAGAAAAACTCAGAATTTACTAAGTAGTGGAAACTGGAAAGAGGGCTTAGGTTATGGAGATGATAAAAATGAAACAGGAACTGAACAAATTAAGCCAATTATTGTTAAACAGACTAATAAGCCAAAGGTAAATCCTGTTAAGTTTGTAGCTAAAACTATAGAGTCTGATTCTGAAAAGATGAAAGATATTGAGACAGAAGTTAAGGCAGAGTCAACTTCTGATAAGGAAAAATAGGATAAACCAGCTGAAGTGAACATAGGATTAATGACAAAGAAGCAGATTAAGTATAAGCTAAAAAAGATTAAGAATGTAAACAAGGTAAAGCGACCTAGCAAAATAGGAATGGAAAGGAAGGTGTGAATAAAAGCAATAATTATAAGCCTGTTCCTAATGCTCCTAGAAAGTGTTGGATTTTTAACGCAGCGGGGTCGTGGCAAAACACTTTTACATATATAAAATCCAAATAAAAGCATATAAATCGTGAATAAAAATTCGAGGGATCGAATCTAACCTTTTAAAAATAATTCGGAGACAACGATCAGAGATCCTTAGCAGTTGCTCCTCAAGTGTGAAGCACTCCACCGGTATCCACCAAGAAAACGATGTTAAGGAGGAGGAAGGAGGTGGAGAGAATTGGGTTTTCCAAACTTTTTGGGTTTTCGGGTTTGATGTGGGTTAGAATAAAATAGGGTCTATAATAGTGTATTTATAGGCAAAATTTTCAGCTGAAATTTTCCCATAAATAATATTATTATTATCCCATTTATTATTCTCATTAATAATTAAAACACCTTTTAATTATTAATCCTTTTTCTAAACACTTTAGAAATAATTCTCTCTCTTGATTTAATTTCCAAAAATTAAATCCTTAATTAATAATATTAAGAACTTTTCTTAATTAATTTATAATCAATTAAATCTCATTTAATCAATTATTAAATTTGCCAATTAATTATTTATTTCATAAATAAATAATTATTAGCCATTATTAATTAATTCCTCCACCATTAAATCATTCTCCTTTTATGGTGTGACCCTGTAGGTTCAATATTAAGCCGGTAGTAGAAATAAATAATAATAAAACTATTTTATCATTATTTATATAAATTCTCTAATTTATTAAATATGATTAATTGATTAATCACATTTATTCTACATCGTGAGTGATGCTTCTCAACATATCGCGACTATCCGGATAATATGAATTCACTGCTTAGAATACCAAGAACCTGTCAGTGAATAGTTACCGTACAATAAACTCCTTCTACTCTACAATGTCCCGATTAAATACAAGGCATGGATCACGTGTCAAGCCTATCTAATTCAATCACTTTGCTTACCATTTACTATGCGTAGTTCTATGCAAATTAGAAACTCCTTTCTAATTTCATTTACTCTGGCCAGAGATTCCTGAACTAGCATAAGTGGATCAGCCTTGAACATTCGCTTGCCTTCACTGGAAGGGGTAGATCCTTTATTGATCATACACTATCTTCATATAAAAATTCCTATACCCAGAAGAGCCCTAATAATTGTCCCTGGAGACTAAGAACTAAACCAAAGCATAGTTCAGTGTACACAAGATGACTATGATGACCTCAAGTCTAAGGATACTTGTACAACTATCACTATGTGAACAACTGCTGACACGTGAGTGAACTCCATCAGTTGTTCAGCTATGCGAGTCATGTTCAGTGAACTTATTTCATAATAAGCACCTATATACTAGCTATAGTGTCACCACACAAATGTCTATGAGAACAGACATCCTTCATAATGAAGCAAGCATAGTATGTACCGATCTTTGCGGATTATTAATTACCAGTTAGTAATCCTGTGACCAGGAACTATTTAAGTTCAGAGTTATCATCTTTTTAGGTCTTACTATTATGATCTCATCATAATCCATAAAAAGCTTTACTCTAAACTATGGTATATCTTATTTAAACACTTAAATAGATAAAGCCCGTAATAAAAACAAAACAAGTCTTTATTAATATCAATGAAATCAAAACAGATTACATAAAAATTATTCCTAAATCCTAATACATGATTGGACTTAGGACATATTCCTTTCAATCTCCCACTTGTACTAAAGCCAATCACTCTGGTATCTAATACCCATCTTGTCTTTATGACGATCAAAGTGACTTTCATAAAGTAGCTTTGTGAGTGGGTCTGCTATGTTGTTATGTGTGTCAACTCTATTTCAATACAATACAAGAAATGTTACCGCGCTCCCACTAACCCTTTTGTAGATGCATGGTTCATCTTCGTTTTTGATAAAATCAAACTCTTTGATTGTCTCATCAAAACGAATGTTCCATCTTTCGAGAAGCCTACTTTAAACCACATATGGTTCGCAGTAGCTTACACACTAGGTTTTTATTTCTCTTGGAAAGAAAACCATCTGGCTATTTGCCAGATCTCATAGTCGTAGTAAGCAGCAATCGCAAGCAAAATCCGAACTGATTATAACAGGGCTACAGGTAAAAGGTTTCATCAAAGTCAATCCATTGCCTTTGTTTGAATCCTTTTCCCAAAAGCCTGGCCTTATAGGTCACCACCTGACCATCTGTTATAATCTATCTTTTGTATACCGTATACATAGATTCTATTCCGGATTTCATGGCACTATGCCATTTCTCTGAGTCAACACTACTCATAGCCTCATTATAGGTTACAGGGTCGTCATCATCAATGATCGACAACTCATTGTCATTCTCAATAGCAAGGCCATAATACCTCTCAGGTTGGCGAGACACTCTCCCTGATCTATGAATGGGCTGTTCCACAAAAGGTTGTTCAGTCAGAACAGGTGTTTCCACTCGATCTGTAGTAGTTTGTGCTTCTTAAACTTCATCAAGTTCAATTTTGCTCCCACTGTTTCCTTCAAGGATAAACTCCTTTTCCAAGAAGGTAGCATGTCTGGAGACAAACACCCGATGATCGGTGTAAAAGTAATACCCTAAAGTCTCTTTAGGATATCCCACAAAACTACATTTTACGGATCGATATTCCAGCTTATTTGGGTCAACTTACTTGACATAAGCTGGACATCCCCAAATCTTAATGTGTTTAAAACTCGGTTTCCTTTCTTTCCATATCTCATACGGAGTTTGAGGAACAGATTTGGAAAGCACCTTATTCAATAAATATGCTGAGGTTTCCAATGCATAACCCCATAGGAATACTGGAAGATTCGCATAGCTCATCATGGACCGAACTATGTCTAACAAAGTTCGATTTCTCCTTTCAGATACCAATCTGGAGGAGTCCATTGGGAGACTATACCATTTACTTTGAGATAATCTAGAAACACTCCATTAAAGTATTCACCACCTCGATCTAATCGAAGAATTATAATACTATGTTTGGTTTGTTTCTCCACTTCATACTTATATTCTTTGAACTTTTCAAAGGCCTCAGACTTGTGTTTCATCAAACACATATCTGAATCCAGATCTATCATCTATGAAAGTAATGAAGTATGAAAATCCACCCATGGCTTACGTAGACATCGGTCCACATACATCTGTGTGTACCATTCCTAGCAAATTTGCAGCCCTCTCTCCATGTCTACTAAATGGAGACTGCAGTGCCACTATAAAGTGAGATTTTCATCATCCTTTTTCTTTTATTAGTTTGTTCAATCTGAAGTAAATTATGTCATATTTATACAGACCATTATTTAAAGCACCACGTCCATAAAGAATATTATCTCTAAGAATAGAACATTCATTATTCTCAATAATAAATGAAAATCCAGCCAAGTCTAACATGGGAATAATATTCCTCACAATCGAGGGAACAAAATAACAATTATTTCAAACAATAGTCTTGCCCGTAGGCCTATGTAAATGAAATGATTCTACATCTTCAGCAACAACTCTTGCTCCATTTCCCATCAGTAGAATCACCTCCTCTTCTTCAAGAGTCCTACTTCTCCTTGGTCCCTGCAACAAATTGCAGATTTGAGAACCACAGGCGGTATCTAATACCCAAGTAGAAATGACATATTCACTTCTATCATGAACATACCTGAATCAGAAGCGGTAGTCTCACTACCCTTCTTCTTCAATTCTGCAAGGTAAACCTTGCAGTTCCTCTTCCAGTGCCCCACCTTGTTACAGTGAAAGCAAACAACTTTGCTCTTGGGGTCTTCAGCTTTTGGTGGAACCGGCGTTTTCTCACCTACTTTCTTCTTCTTGGAAGAGTTCCTCTTCCTTTTCTTAGGATTGGAACCTTCACCAATTAGAAGAACAGAACTCTTCTTAGGGGAAAATTCAATTCCGCAGTCTTCAACATGTTGTGGAGTTCAGGCAGGCTGACATCCAACTTATTCATGTGAAAGTTCACAACAAACTGCGAGAACGAACTCGGAAGCGATTGCAAGACCAAGTCTTGGCTCAGCTCCCCATCCATGGCAAAACCAAGTTGTCCAAGACGTTCAATCAAATTGATCATCTTAAGTACATGGTCATTCACGGATGATCCCTCAGACATCCTACAACCGAACAGCTCCTTCGATATCTCATATCGAGCTGTCCTCCCTGCCACATCATACAACTCTTGTAGATGCATGAGGATAGTGTGAGCATCCATATGCTCATGTTGCTTCTGTAGCTCAATGTTCATGGAAGCTAGCATGATACATTGAGCAACATTTGCATCATCTATCCACTTACGATACACAACATGTTCATCATTATGCGCATCGTTAGCAGGTTCAGTAGGCTTAGGTGAGTCAATCACGTATTCCAGCTTCTCAATCCTGAGAACAATTCTCAAGTTTCGAAGCCAGTCAGCATAATTAGGACCAGTCAATTTGTGAGCATCTAGTATGCTCCTGAGTGATAGTGCAGAAGACATAATGTATATTGTAAATCTGTAAATGATAAACACATAACAACACTTAGCAAATATTCGATTTCATTTTAAAACACTATATGAATCGGGTCTTTATTCATAAGTGGCTCCCACCAGTTTACCTAATTTATTCAACCCCCTACGTGAAAAATTAAGCATTCATAATGCTAGTGGGAATAGGGATCCTACATTCCATTACATGACCCCGGCTGTAGCACGAACCGCCATGTAATGTTCAATAGGCAGACAACTCTTGTCAATTACATCTCATGTTATTCCCTAATCAAACTTTAGCCTCTTGAATAATTGAGTCTCGGCTGTAGCACGACAAACTCAATATTCTAAGTCAAGTCTAACCCAACATTCCGTACAGTTGAATCAGTCCCCAAAGGCCCACAGCTGTAGCACGTACCGACCTTTAGATTCTTATTCAATGTACACATCTCTATGTAATAGACAAGTATTTCTTATTTCGAAATCAAAGCCCTCGGCTGTAGCACGAACCGATAATGATTCAAAAATAAGAACTGCTTTCTATCATGTTGGAAGGCTATGACCGACACAAGCCCGTTGTATCATTGGCCAATTACTACTTGATATTATTTAATTTTAGAGGGATTATATTACGTTACAATCATAATCATATTATAAAGAAATTCTTCCTTTTAAATTAAATATTTCAAATCAATAATCAATAATCAGATGATTCCCAGATCGGGTGGAGCATTGTCAAGAGGCGTCACTTAATAACCCTTTCTTACATAAATCTGTTGTTGACAGAATCATCCTTTCTCTCATATCAAAAATTCATATTCAATTACGTGTTTCACAAAAACAAGAATCTCATGATTGTATTCATAATATTGTTATTAAGGTTATGAAACAATTTCACTATACTAGGTTGTCTAACAAACGCCTTATGTTCATTTAAGTCCACCTAAATCTATCATCGCATGATAAACTAAGCATATATCACATATATAAACATGAATAAACATCAAGGTAGGCATGTTACATCATCTAGCATATAGTTCTAAGCATTATACATCTCTATGTATCACATGAAGCATTTAAAAGCAACTAAAACAGTTAAAAATAGCTTTAAAACACTTCATGGAAATATAAATAGTTCAAAACTTTTATATAAACTAAAATTGATCACTCCATTAGATCCAGTCTCGGAAAAACGAATCCAACAGTATATTGCACGCCTAAAACAGAGTTACGAAACTCCCAGAAAATCAATTTTAAAATCAACAGACGGGCTGCAACGCATTACAGGAACGCGTTACAGGACCTGTAACGCATTCTGGTGATGCGTTACACCCCTTTTCAGCCATTAAAGGGTGTAACGCATTTCGTGAATGCGCCACAGGTGTGTAACGCATTCCCGGAATGCGTTACACCCCTATTTTTTTTTTGTTTTTTAGCAGCCGTCAACTGCTTCCTCGATTGCCGTGCAGCCGTCCTTCTCTGTCCTTTAACTGTGCATTCCACAAAGAACAGCAGACAAATAGCAGTACAAACCAGCAGATACAGCAGATGCATACATACTTATAATTCATATATATATAAGATTTATTTAATTACGAATTTTAATTGCAACAACTTCAAAAATTCATAATAAAAAATCTATACATCCTAAAATTATGAAAAAAATACCCAGACGATCTACAACACTTGTAGAACCCAGATCAACATTCAACATTATTCTGAGAAATGATTTCTCATCACACAAAATTAATCCATGATATAACTTGTAAAAATCATAATTAATTCATACAAGCATATAAAATTCTGAAATTTTTACCACATATCTATATGCATACAACCTATGCTCTGATACCATTGTTGGATTTTTAACACAACGGGGTCGTGGCAAAACACTTTTACACATACAAAATCCAAATAAAAGCATATAAATCGTGAATAAAAATTCGAGGGATCGAATCTAACCTTTTAAAAATAATTCGGAGACAACGATCAGAGATCCTTAGCAGTTGCTCCTCAAGTGTGAAGCACTCCACCGGTATCCACCAAGAAAACGATGTTAAGGAGGAGGAAGGAGGTGGAGAGAATTGGGTTTTCCAAACTTTTTGGGTTTTCGGGTTTGATGTGGGTTAGAATAAAATAGGGTCTATAATAGTGTATTTATAGGCAAAATTTTCAGCTGAAATTTTCCCATAAATAATATTATTATTATCCTATTTATTATTCTCATTAATAATTAAAACACCTTTTAATTATTAATCCTTTTTCTAAACACTTTAGAAATAATTCTCTCTCTTGATTTAATTTCCAAAAATTAAATCCATAATTAATAATATTAAGAACTTTTCTTAATTAATTTATAATCAATTAAATCTCATTTAATCAATTATTAAATTTGCCAATTAATTATTTATTTGATAAATAAATAATTAATAGCCATTATTAATTAATTCCTCCACCATTAAATCATTCTCCTTTTATGGTGTGACCCTGTAGGTTCAATATTAAGCCGGTAGTAGAAATAAATAATAATAAAACTATTTTATCATTATTTATATAAATTCTCTAATTTATTAAATATGATTAATTAATTAATCACATTTATTCTACATCGTGAGTGATGCTTCTCAACATATCGCGACTATCCAGATAATATGAATTCACTGCTTAGAATACCAAAAACCTGTCAGTGAATAGTTACCGTACAATAAACTCCTTCTACCCTACAATGTCCCGATTAAATACAAGGCATGGATCACGTGTCAAGCCTATCTAATTCAATCACTTTGCTTACCATTTACTATGCGTAGTTCTATGCAAATTAGAAACTCCTTTCTAATTTTATTTACTCTGGCCAGAGATTCCTGAACTAGCATAAGTGGATCAGCCTTGAACATTCGCTTCCTTCACTGGAAGGGGTAGATCCTTTATTGATCATACACTATCTTCGTGTACAAATTCCTATACCCAGAAGAGCCCTAATAATTGTCCCTGGAGACTAAGAACTAAACCAAAGCATAGTTCAGTGTACACAAGATGACTATGATGACCTCAAGTCTAAGGATACTTGTACAACTATCACTATGGGAACAACTATTGACACGTGAGTGAACTCCATCAGTTGTTCAGCTGTGCGAGTCATGTTCAGTGAACTTATTTCATAATAAGCACCTACATACTAGCTATAGTGTCACCACACAAATGTCTATGAGAACAGAAATCCTTCATAATGAAGCAAGCATAGTATGTACCGATCTTTGCGGATTATTAATTACCAGTTAGTAATCCTATGACCAGGAACTATTTAAGTTTAGAGTTATCATCTTTTTAGGTCTCACTATTATGATCTCATCATAATCCATAAAAAGCTTTACTCTAAACTATGGTATATCTTATTTAAACACTTAAATAGATAAAGCCCGTAATAAAAACAAAACAAGTCTTTATTAATATCAATGAAATCAAAACAGATTACATAAAAATTATTCCTAAATCCTAATACATGATTGGACTTAGGACATATTCCTTTCAGAAAGAAATGTTATAACTGTGGAAATTCTAACCATCTTGCTTCTTTTTGCAGGAAGAATAAGAATATCAACTCTTTACCTCCTAAATCAGGAGTTAAGAGTCAGTCTGTTAGGTTTAAACCACAAAATCCTTGTTTTCATTGTGGTTGTTTATGGCATTCTATTTACACTTGTAAGGAATATCATAGTTTGTATTATGATTATTATCAAATAAAACCTTCTTTAAAGAAAGTTAGCATTGTTCCTTCTAGTGTAAGTTCTGATGCAAAGTCTGATACTGTAAATTCTGATAAGAAAAATGTTAACAAAAACTTTAATGTTAAATCCGCTGCAAATGTTAACAAACTTAATAAGGCCAAAGGATCCAAGCAAGTCTGGGTCCTTAAAACTAATCATTAGTGGTCTTTGTGATTGCAGGGCAACAGGAAAAATATCCCAATTATGGACAGTGGATGTTCAGGACATATGACTGGAAATAAAGCCCTGCTATCAGATTTTGTGGAGAAAGCTGGCCCAGGAGTTTCTTATGGAGATGACAACATGGGAAAAACTCTGGGATATGGCAATATCAATCTTGGAAATGTCATCATTGAAAAAGTAGCTCTAGTCTCAAGACTTAAACACAATCTGCTGAGTGTTAGTCAAATCTGTGACAGAAGTTATCATGTGGATTTCTTTGATGAACACTATGAAGTTGTAAGCAAATCTACAGGCAAAGTTGTTCTAAAAGGATACAGGCATGGTAACATTTATGAAGCCAAGCTTTCAATAAGTTCTGATGGTTCTGCAATCTGTCTGTTAAGCAGAGCATCAATTGAAGAAAGCTGGGATTGGCACAAAAAACTCTCTCATTTAAATTTCAACAATATAAATGAACTTGTCAAGAAAGATCTTGTGAGAGGACTGCCAAAATCAGTATTTGCTCCTGATGGACTTTATGATTCATGTCAAAAGGCAAAACAAAGAAAATCTTCATTCAAGAGCAATACTGAATCTTCAATTCTTGAGCCTTATCACCTACTACATGTTGATCTATTTGGTCCAGTGAATGTCATGTCTATTGCAAAGAAGAAATATGCTATGGTCATAGTAGATGAGTTTACCAGATACGCATGGGTGTATTTCTTGCACACAAAAAGTGAAACTGCATCTATCTTGATTGATCATGTCAAACAACTAGATAAATTGGTCAAAGACTCTGTGAAAATCATAAGAAGTGATAATGGCACTAAGTTCAAGAATATGATTATGGAAGAGTTCTGCAAAGACCATGGAATAAAGCAGGAATTTTCTGCTCCTGGAACTCCACAGCAAAATGGAGTTGTTGAAAGAAAGAATAGAACTCTTATTGAAGCTACACGAACTATGCTTGATGAGGCAAAGTTACCAACCTACTTTTGGGCTGAAGCTGTGCAGACTGCTTGTTTTACTCAGAATGCAACACTTACCAACAAGCATGGAAAGACACCATATGAGATGGTGAAGAAAAAGAAGCCAAATCTGAATTACTTTCATGTATTTGGATGTAAGTGTTTTATTCTTAAGACTCATTCTGAATAGTTATCCAAATTTGATCTAAAAGCTGATGAAGGAATTTTTGTTGGATATCCACTTTCCACAAAAGCCTTCAGAGTCTACAATTTAAGAATAAGGGTTGTCATGGAATCTATCAATATCTCATTTGATGATAAGAAGATTGCTGGACTTGAAGATTTCAATGATCATGATCAACTGAGATTTGAAAATGAAGTTTTAAATTCCGATTCTGTAAATTCTGACAGTCTAAATCCTGATACTGCAAACTCTGATGGGTTAAACTATGATATTATTGAAACTATGGTGACTAGGCCAAAGGAAATTGCACCTGTGCAGGGGGAGCATATTGAAGATCCAACCACATCTCAAGAAGCATCAGAACCTATGTAATAACCCCAAAATTTTAGACTTTTTGTAACCCTTATGAATAATGATTTTGCTGATTATGCTGAATAAGAAAACTTTTCATGCCACACTTTGCAGAGGTTCTTTTATTGTTATTCTGAGATCTTATTAGTACTCTATATGGTAAGTGTATGTAAAGATCGTCAGAATCCAAATTCGAACACTTTGATTTTTCCCGAAAACCCACCAGATACAGAAAGAATTAAGTATAAGGTAACATGATTAAAAGGATTTTAATTCAAGGATTATAAGAGAGGATCATAAAAGGAATATAAAATATTGAGAAAGGTTTAAGGGAACCTAAGTAATGAGATCCCGGGTGTGATCCCTCAAATGATAAACGAGAACGAAAGTTAAGCGAACCGTATAACAGATCAGCGATCATTAGCCAAGTAATTAGGAGTTAATCAAAGAGGTTAATGTATGATGATGTCATCACACCAACAATAAGAAGACAAGTATGGGAAGATGACATAAGTGGATGACATAAGCATGACCAAATGGGAAGGATTTGTTGGTTGATTATAAGCCACACAATTTTTACCATGGTAACAATTTAATTAAATAAACAAAAAGGAAGCAACCAAGCCAAACACAATTCATAACACAAAAAAACACAAGTTGACTTTCATTTCCAAGCAAAGAAGCTCTCGGCCCTTCTTCTTTTTCAAAGAAAAGAAAATCCAAATTCAAGTTCCAAGCTTTGATAATTAGTGAGGTAATTATCCAAGGTTCCTTAAGCATAGATATAGCTATCCTATGAATCTAAGCTTCCATTTCCTTCACAATCTCTTCCAATAATTCATGGAAAAGAGGGTGAATATTGTTTTCAAGAACTTGAAATTTTGATGTTGTGTTTTTGTTTAGATAAAGCTTTAGTAAGGATTTCCAAGGGTTGTTTCAAGCTCCTTAGTTACTTTTACTCACCAAGGAAGGTATAATCTCATACCCTAGCCCTACTTTTGTATATTTAGAGTTTTTATGATTGATATATTTCATGAGAAGCATGATTCTTGTTTACTTATAGTGTGGTTGGATTTGTAATAAGTTTGAAGTTGTAAATCTTGATTATTGGTTAATGAATTTAAGTATAGCTTTTAGTTCATGATTGAGAGTAGTATAAATTGGAAATCTTGAGATGTTGGGGCTGTTGTAGTAAAGTATGGATGGATTTTGGTTGTAGTAATGATTGTGGGTTGATTGTGGATTGATTTGGAGTGGTATAAATTTGGTAATCGCGTAAACATAGTCGTCGTAATGCCCGATTTACCTTAGACTGCTTTTGTTCTTAACATCAGGACCCGTGAACTCACTGTTACGTTTTGACCATTGCCATGATTAGATAGTTCATGTTACGAGCTTTGTTTTGATATATGGTTCGCTTGAATCCGATGTACGGTTTAGGAGAAACGACCGTTTTAAGTAACGGTGTTTCGCGAACGAACCATTACCCCCTCGCCTTACTTTGAAACCTTGGTTAAGGCCCTTAAATGACTAATTGGGGTATGAAACAATTATGTAAAGTGGATTAGGCAGTTGGTAGGGTACTCGTCAAAGAATCGCCTTAAAATTCTTAATGGTTAATTTATTAAAAATGGTGGAGCCGAGGGTACTCGAGCGACTTAAGTGAATCGTTAAGCGCAAAAGCGAACGTTAGGGTCTAACTGGTTAAAGTATAGATTCTTAAGCGACTTTGGTTTAATTCCAACTTATATGTTGTTTATAGGTTACCAGACTCGTCCCAAGCCTTTTATTATCCCCAGTCGCTCAAGCAAGTTTTCTACCCGTTATACTGTTGTTGTGATGTATATATGTATATGCATTATCTTGTGATAGATGCATGATTGTTATTAGCAAATCTTGCGATATATTGGAGCATGCTGATATAGTTTATATGCATGTCTGTTTCGTAATCTCGATATCTAATTGTTGATTCAATTGCTTATAAGTTGCATAATACCTATGCTAGAGATAAGCAGTACTTGCGTATACCCTTAGTATAGGAGACCCAAAGTTGAACATTTTCTAAACCGGGAGTCGATGTTCCCGAGTATATATATATATATATAGATATAGTTTTCCAAACTATTAATAGGATAAGGTTTATTCGATAACTTTATTTTATTTAATAAATATTATTTTGAATATTCATTCGAGGACTTATGATTCCGCTTATTTTACTTAATGAATATTATTTTGAATATTCATTCGAGGACTTATGACTCCGCTTATTTTATTAGATAATATTCTTTATTTTATTAAAAAATAATGTTTCGATAATCAAACTTATTTTCGATTATTCAAATAAAGATCGTATTTTCGTATAAGTATATCTTTGGTTATTTAATATTCATTTCAAGTATGAGTTTTAAAACTTCTACTTCAATTATTTTTATAAAGATTATTCTTTATGGGAATATTATTTAAATAATAATATTCAGATATTTTCTAATATATTGGGACTGATTTATTTTATTAAATCAGCATTACTCCAAACATTCTTAAAAATGTTTTCGAGTCTTCAAAATGATTTTTAAAAGTTAGGGCGGATCCCAAAACTCATTTTTATATTTAAGATCCTCCTTTCGAAGGGGATTTAAATACTCGCTCAAAACCTGAGGGATCCGGCTCTGTGGTGTATTTTACATTCGCAACGAGGTTGATGTTTTGAGAAAACTGTTTGATTACTTGCCCAATGTTCGGGAAGTAAGCCCATCTAATTGAGTCGGCATAAGCGACAGGCCGGAGTACGGTCTATCAAAGTGTAAGTGGCTGGGTGGCAGTCCATCAACGCGTAAGAGGCCTGGTGGCGGTCCAGCACAAGGTCCTAATGCGGCCAGGATGATGACCGGTGGGGTTTTCATCCATCTACTAGTAGAAAAGGTTACTTATTGGTATCCTTGCCTGATCAGCAAGATATCAGGTTTATGCCAAGGTTTTCTCCTTTCCAGATTCATTGGATACTGCAACTCTGTTTATAATTTTCATAACAAAGATTTTCAAGGAGTGTATGAAATGTATATATATAGGTGTATATATATATATCGGGATTTAATGAAGTATCTCGTAACTTCATTATTTATAATGATATTTCAAAGATTGATTCTATTCAAGTATTTTCTTGTAGTCTCATCTATATGATGAACTTTTGAAACTGATGATACCTTGAAAGGTGGTAGTTCAAGTAGTATTCGGAAAAGATATAAGTATATTGGAGTATCTTGTAACTTCATCTTTTCAACTTATATCTGGTTAATGATTATCTTATGCATGACAAAGATTTTCACAAAAACGTTGAGACAAGATTAGATATATGAGATCACCTTGCAATGATATTTTTTATACAGTTATAAACTAGAACTCTGTATATATTATGCATGGAAGAGGACTTCCAAGATTTTGAAAAGTATATGTACATATATACTGAATATTTTGTGACTTGGTCGCATTAAGATATTAAACTTGGTTCATTTCTTTTTGACCAAGACTTTCATGAGTACTATGAGAATGCTCATATATTGTTAATTATTATACATATTATTTCGGTGGGCTTGTTGCTCACCCTTGCTTTCTTCTTTCATCACACAATAATAGATAGAAAAGATGAACAGGACCAAGCTCTCAATTCGCAAGCGGTTAGGAAACGTTCCGCAGTTTTCTGGAGGCGTTGATGCCGCAGTAGCTGAGGTAGGAATTACCAATATGCTAGGCTTTCAACTTTTGGTGTTCCAGACTTATGTATCTATATGAATTGTAATAATGGCAAGGAAATGTAAATTTATTCAGAAACCCTTTCGAGGTATAATGACTTATAATTGTGGAATGAACTAACTTGTGTTATTTTTGGCATTCATCTCTGAGACTATAACTTGTGGTGTGTGTGTCTATATTGTGGGGTCACAGTACGCAGTAGTTGATTGTTTATTAAGGGAAATGGAACTCGTGAAAACCCGGATCCCCGACCCCGGATTTGGGGGTGCTACAGAAATGGTATCAGAGCTAAGCGTTATAAACCTCAGAGATGATGCGACGTTAAGATAAGAAGTTCACTAAGATAATAAGAACTCTTTCCAAGTTCATAGTCGGACTACCTAACGTATTACTGACAGTTAAAACCCTTATGGGAACCCTTATAAATATCATGATAGTAACATAGTTCGTTATTGTATAGGGCAGCGGGGTACTGAACCCTGAGGTTCAGGAGCATCAGCATGAGGATGTTTTATTACATGTTGGAGATCAAATTATGAATCCGATAGAGTACCCTAACGAGGGACCGGATGAGATTCATATTGGGAATATTACAGTTGAGAATGTTATCCCAGAAGGGATTGCTGCTGAGGAGGATCTCGTGGAGGGTCCTGACGAGAATAAAGAGAGGACCGCTGAGGAATTGATGACCGTAGTCAGGGTGACTGCCAGAGCTAGAATGGTCGCGAGGGTGGCACTAGAGGATAAAAAGTTACCAAGGGCACAGAGGATAATGAGGGCAGAAGGAGTGGGGCCTTCCACGACACAAATTATACCAGTATCAGACCCTCTTCCAGAGGTTCCTATAGACATCCATGAGGTTCCACCAATTCCTGTTCCCTCCCCTGTACAGAGCCCAGCACATATTGAGGAAATGCCACCTTTATCTCCTGCACCATTAGTCACCTGATACCGGGCTTGGTTATCCATTTGGATCTCCTGGGTCTGCACCACCTGCACCCCATGGACTGCTAGATGCTACCACTCAGGCTTCTCGTCCAAGTGGTGTTGGAATAAAAGCTCGTGGAAAGCCAACTCGAAGCAGCAAGATTTAAGAAGAAATCTGAGTTTTTCCCAGAAGGACATCGCACCCGCGCTGTGATAGCGTGCGCCCGCGCCGAGGCCGAATTTCAGAATCCTGTTTCTACTACAATTCTAAAAGGGAAGGCTTCCAGATTATTCAGGGCTGCTATATAAATTACTTTAGGTCATTTTTAATAAGATATCAAGTCAGAGACGGACCAGAGTGCAAGGAGAAGACGACAAGAGACCTTTAGCACAATTCAACAAAGGCAAAGACGGTCTAGTTTATTCTTTTGTATCTTTGTTTTGAGTTGTAACTTGGATGCTTGTTTTTGTTTTGCTGAACCTATACTCTTGTTTGTACTTGGTTTTATTTATTCGTATAAAGACTACGTTTGCTATATTATGTTTTCATCGGAACCCACATTGATAATGAGTCCGATTATGGGCTAATCATTATCGCGGGGTTCTAGCGGATTTATTTATGGATTTATTTAGTTAAATTATTTGATGCATTAGTATGTGGTGATTGTATGATATCCTAGTATTGGTTGTGGGTATTCGTCTTATGAGCGTCGTGAACTTATAAGATAGTGTGTTAATTCTTAATGAAGCGAAAGTGAATTTAAGGATTTAGAACTTGCCATGCTAGCATAGGTTCATGTATGTGTCATGCATGATTCGTAGGTAATTTTAACCATCTTACTTGCCCTATGTAATCAAGATAGATAGCTTGTGCTTAAACCGTTATGTTGTCAAATTCTATAGACATATAGGGTCTCAATATAATTGGTGCCTATTCAGCTTCTATCTCTTTTGTGGATGTCAGGTAGAATGGTACTTGTGCAACGAAAGTTGGTGTTTATCAGTTTCGTATTATCTGATTAGTGTCATCACTATTGCTTGCTAAGGTTAAGAATAATAGGACTATTGAATGAAGTGTTTAACGAAGTTAGAATCCCATGTTTGTCTTTTATATCATTTCAGTCAATCTTATTCTCGTAGTTATAATTGTTAACGTAATTCTTAGTTATAAACAATCTCAATTTGTTATAGTCTTAGCATTGGATAATAACCATACATTGTTGCTTAGGTGCATAAATTAAATAGTTAACCAATACATTCTCTGTGGGAACGAACTAGAAAAGATTTTATACTACTTGCGAACTCGTATACTTGCGTGTATTATTAGCGCGTGATTAGCGACTAACATTCACTTAGGGCTTTATATGTAATCCACCCAACTCGACCCGCGAGCACCCCTAATAGTCATTCTTGGAGTTATCTCACTTTGTTTAACTATGTATAAGACATCGATTAGTTCCACTGATGTAATATATATAAACATCCTTATTGATCGCTTGATAAATATTAATATTCTTTTCAAAATTTACCACTTGATCCTCGTCCATTTCTCATAACATCGGGTCCGGACGAACTCAAGTACACGGTTATATATATCAAGTTCATCGTACATTGGTCTAAGCGAAGTATTATACATACCTGAAGATCTAAATTTTTAACTCATTTTAACTCAAATTTACTGCAATTTTTGTTATTTTTTTAATATTTGTGTATTTTATTTAATGTTATTAATAAATTTATAAAAAAAGTAATAATCTTTGAATTAACTGTAATACACACACGCAAACATTACTTAAAGTATAAAAAATAATTGAAAAATAACGTATATGTAATATAAATAAAAAAAGTTCACTGATTGTCCACGTATTTAGTATTTCATTTAGCAAATTGATTGATATAACTTTATGCTTCAATTTAATATATTTTTATAAAAATCTGTTATGAAAGATGCACATTTTTTTCATTCCAATTTTATAAGGTTTTGCTTATTTAAATTTACAAAAAGACTGTATAATGTTTAATCGATGATAATTTCTTTTGTGTTTGTCGTGGCGCCCCAAAATCCGGGGTCAGGGATCTCGGAGGCCACGCCATCTCAATCACTATAAACCACATACCTCGCATCATAATATATAAATATTCACACTTTAAGACCCCACACTTATCACACACACACACTTACAGGTTATTGACTTGGAAATGACCAATTCATTACTAGAGTATATCAACCACAAAGTGATAATTATTACAACCCAAAAGTAATTAAGTCTTACCGGGGAATAACCTTTAAGTAAGGCTAGTCCGTCGGCCAAATATACGTTTCTTATTTGTTACCTCGCATAAGTCATACTTATAAATAAGCCGAACTAAAAAAAACTGAAAACGAATCCAGCTTATTCGGACTACCTGTGGTACAACACCAAACAACTTACGAAACAACTAGCCATTTCCTACCCGTTTCCTGGCTGTGGTTCTCATGGTAGGCATCTTGATTCACTGTTGTGTTGTGTCAATTTAAGAAAACAAGTGTGAGCTATAATGCCCAGCATAAAAATGTACAATATGAAAATGACTGTATGATAACTCACGTAAAACATCATATATGATAAATTATGTTTTATTCAAAAATAATTTTTCTTAGTGATACACACCTTCTTATGAAAAAATTTCTTTAGTAGCTTTTATTATCCTGCGAATACCTTAATAGTAAACCCAGCACCTAGACTTGGGTTACGGTATTGCATCACAATTCTAATTAGAAAAATAGGACATTCACCGGAGCCACCGTATACGATGATCAGTCGTACTACGGAAATAGTAACCTTTTCTACATGTAGATGGATGATTCCCTTTTATTATTGGTTATCACCCTGGCCGCATTTGGGCCTTTTCTGTGTCCTTCCCTCTCAAGTACACACTTCGTGTCTATCCCTCTCAAGACACGGATTTGCGTCCATCCCTCTCAGGTACGCATACTCCACATGTTCATCAGTATATAAGATACCTTCTCATGTTGTAGTAAATTGGTAGTCTCCCCAGTCCACGAAGTACTGGAGTCTACCCCTCCTTGTCCTTGTAAGAATCTCATCGTCAATATGGAACTTATATTGTTCCCCAAGCATATTGCTTGTTGATAGGTACACTTTGATTTGTACGTAGATATATATACTTCCGAGAATTTTTGGAGGAAGTACTAGGGATGTGAGTTGACCATTGTCAACATATTTGTTATATAAGGGGGAGTTTATGTTGAAACTATAATCCAAATATTTAAAATAAGTCGAGATAATATTCTCCGACGATCTGAAATTATTCGAATGATTTTCCGAAAATCAGAAAGTATTTTGAATCAGGTTCTATGATTTTTAAATCATAATTAAACCATTAAATAACTAATGCTTAATAATCAAATACTAATCGTTGAATAATTAAACCTCGAATAATTATACTTTTAAAAGAATATTTGAAATAATATTCCTCAACTAATTTATGTTTATGTAATTTAATAATCTTTAGTATTTAATCGAGTTTGAAATAAATATTTACTGGAGAATACTTCTCCCATAATAAATGAATAGTAAATAGATATTTATTATTCGAATGATAAAGTATAGTTGAGGGAATGTGATCTTTAGAAATCGTTTTAATAAAATTTCGAGGTGTTTAGTATTTTGTAAGTGGGTGTTGAGTCCTTTTAAACCGTACTACTATGGACTTTTAATCGTCCTATAATATCACCGGGATGATCACCGGGTTTTTATCTTAAAATTCCGACCGATTCAAGATCTTATACTTATACATCACGCTTAAAGCGAAATTAAACATTCTACGATACTTACTTATCGTACAACATCGCTATATTATGCGAAAAGTTCAATTACTACGTATCATGGAAAGCATGGTATTTATGCAATGATAATAAAACAATCATTTCACAACACAACAGTAAATGGAGTTGGGTTCGTAATTTTTCCTGGGCATCTCGAGGTGGAGAATGCTCTAGGTTCCGCTCGGAAATCTATAATCATAAACACAATTCGTTTCGTTAGGTCCCGTTCTAAATTATGGTTACCCGCACTTTTACTCTAATTATTATGCACCCTCTCACCTTATATTACCCTTATTATTCCTTTAAGTCCTTATTCACATCATTGTCTCTTCCTTTTTCAAAGTATCTTAAGTTCATTTTTATTTTCGTCGTCGGCTCCGCTTATGGATTCTACGGTTTCTAATTACGCGGTCTCGGCTCCGATATTTTTATAAAATTGAAAAATTATTACTTTCACTTGAAATATTTATGAAAGTTAGGAAACTCAATATACTACTCTCTGTAAAAATTTCATGATTTATGAACATTCTTAAGTCGATCCTTTATATTTTCAAAGTTCGTAATTCGTAGCAGTTTTTGTCGCGTAAATCACTTTTAGTAAAACGGCCATAACTTTTAATCCGTAAATCGGAATCAGGCAATTCAAGCACCTAAACGATCCTTAAAACATTCTATATCATAATCAATGGTTATTATGTAAGAATCTATAGTTTAGATCCTCGGGAATTTCTGCAGAAACTTAAAGTTATGTTTTGTTCATTTTAACGAGATTACGGTTACGATCGGAGTTTTGTTTATGCTTTAAATATTTATACTACCACCAATAATCAACATATAATCATCACCACACTAACTCCTCTCAAGAACATCATGTTATTGAGGAAACAACAATCAACTTTAAATCTACTTAGCTAAACATCAAGATTACAACAATACTCCCACCAAAACTAGGTTTACAACTATATACTAAAAGGATCTTGAACTTAAATCTTAAATATGGCAGGGTCAAAGATTAATATCTTTCTTGAGAGCTTGAAATGTGTTCTTGATGATGGTAAAGACTTGGGAGTGCTTAGTATAGTTTTTGGAACCTAAAACGACCATTAAAATCAAGAAACCAAAGAAGAGTTACTATTCACACTATTCATTATCAACTTTCTTGATTTTATTTCACCCATCAAACCTTGATAAAAAGAGCTCAAAGATTTATCTTACCTTATTTTGGTTGGTAGGAAGCTTGAAATTTAATGGGAGGATTTATCCATGGCTAGAGCTTGAAGTTTTGATTTTGATTTCTTTGTTTTAGGGTGAAGGGTCGAATGGAGAAGGTTGGGAGAGAAAGAGAGAGTTTTTGGTGATGCTTCCTTGGTTGATTCTTGGAAATGAGGCTTGTGATATCTTTTTATTTGATTGTTATTCCTTAGTATCTATCCTAGGATTTGATCGTTGTTGCCAATCTTGGAGACAAATCTAGCTAGCATTGGTAGATTACAAGCTAAGCCAGTTGTTTAGCTCTTTAGCTTACTATTTGATAACCTTGGTTGATCATCCTACACCTTAGCTCACTATTTGATAAAGTAACCATGGTTACTTTTTTACCATGGTTAGTTAGTGTGTTACGTTTATTTAATCGTTTACGCGTTCGCTCGGTCGCTTATATGTTTTCGTAATACTTCCTCATAAATGGTTCGCGACGTAATTCCTCTCGTATTTATTCTTTATGTTTTGAATTATAATACTTGGATATAAATCCGTAGGGTTTTAAATTCGTAATTATATTGTGATTCCCGTAATCCTCGATGATTCATAAATATGGTCGTTTTTCAAAGTTCATTTTCTTCGAAAACTAATAGCGTTTACAACACTCATTTGGTACGTATAATCATAATATCAACTCCGAAACTCATTTTCTCATACACTACATAGTGTGGGCTAAAAAGTTTTCCCCGTCCGTCAGGGTTACTATTCATTAAAAGTTTTACAAGGTCTCAAAAATTTTGAGTTATTATAGTCTTCTCTTCTAACAAGGATTCCGTCCCGGAATTAATTAGATAATAAGTGGGGATATCTATTCCTCATTGCGTCTTCAAGTTCCCAAGTTGACTCCTCGATATTTTGATTCCTCCACAAGATTTTGACCAGCTTCACAGTCTTGTTCCTCAGCATTTGTTCTTTTTGGTCCATAATCCTTACTGGATGCTCGATGTAGGTCAAGTCTGGTTGTAAATCTACCTGCTCGTATTCTATTATGTGTCGTGCATCTGCATGATACTTCCTTAACATGGACACATGGAACACGTTGTGCACTTGTTGCAGATTCGGAGGCAAGGCGAGCTCGTAAGCTAGAGGTCCTATTCTCCTCAAGATTTCAAAGGGTCCTATGAATCTGGGACTCAGCTTCCCTTTCTTCCCAAATCTTATCACTTCTTTCCACGGAGATACTTCAATAGCACTGAATCTCCTACTTCATATTCCGTATCCTTCCTGGTCTGGTCGGCGTACTTCTTTTATCTGTCCTGAGCTGCTACTAGTCTTTTCCTGATGAGTCCCACCATTTCCCTAGTCTGTTGGACTAACTCTGGTCCTATTATCTTGTGTTCTCCAACTTCATCCCAACATAGGGGAGAGCGACATCTCCTTCCATAAAGAGCTTCATACGGAGGCATTCCTATGCTAGCGTGATAGCTATTATTGTAAGAAAATTCGATCAGGGGTAAGTGGTCATTCCAATTTCCTTTAAAGTCGATGGCACACACTCGTAGCATATCTTCTAGGATCTGAATAGTCCTTTCGCTCTTTTCATCAGTCTGGGGGTGGTAAGGGGTATTCATGTTTAGTCTGGTGCCTACACATTCCTGGAAGTTTCTCCAAAATCAGGAATTAAACCTTGGGTCTCGATCTGATACTATGGCAACAGGAATGCCGTGTCTCACTACAATTTCCTTCAAGTAAATATCCACCAGCTTGTCTACGGTGTACCTTTCGTTAATTGGTAGGAAGTGTGCGGACTTGGTCAATCTATCTATGATAACCCATATGGCGTCGTGATTGGTCTTTGTCCTTGGTAGGCCTGTCACAAAATCCATGGTTATATGCTCCCATTTCCATTCTGGAATTTCCAGGGGCCGTAATAGTCCACTAGGTCACTGATGTTTAGCCTTCACTCTCTAGCATGTCAAGCACTTGCTGACCCACTCTGCTACTTGTCTCTTCATATCAGGCCACCAATAATATTCCTTAAGGTCACGGTACATCTTCGTACTTCCTGGGTGGATTGAATATCTGGAGTTGTGCCCTTCGTGCAGCAGCTCGTCCTCTAACTCTTGCACATTTGGAATCCAAATTCGGGACGCATACCTCATGATCCCTTTCTCGTCCTTCTCGCATCTCACTTCCTCACCGATCAATGTTCCTCTTTCTTCATTCATCTTCTTTTCCTCACATACTCGTATCGTTTCAGTCAGTTCCGGCACTAGCTTAATCTCAAATAATCCTTCCGTTCCTTTACCGGTCGTCCTCACATCAATTTCCATCTTCTCAAATTCTTTAATTAATTCCTCAGATGTCATTATCATTTTGAGTCTTTCCTTCCTACTAAGGGCGTCAGCCACCATATTGGCTTTACTCGGGTGATACGAAATTTCACAGTCGTAGTCCTTAATCAACTCTAACCATCTCCTCTGTCTCATGTTCAGTTCCTTCTGAGTAAAAATATATTTGAGGCTCTTATGGTCCAGTGTAAATCTCGCACTTTTTACTGTATAGGTAGTGTCTGCAAATCTTCAGGGCAAACACTATGGCTGCTAATTCTAGATCATGCGTCGGGTATCTGCTCGCATACTCCTTCAATTGCCGAGAGGCATACGCTATAACTTTGCCATGCTGCATAAGCACACATCCCAATCCTTTAAGCGATGCGTCGCTGTATATCACAAACTCTCCCTTTCCATCGGGAAGAGCGAGCACTGGTACTGACACCATCCTCCTTTCCAGTTCCTGAAAGCTTTCCTCACATTTCTCTGTCCATATATACAAACTTTTCTGTCTTCCGGGTAAGTCTAGTTAGTGGACCGGCTATCTTAGCAAAGTTTTGCACGAATCTTTGGTAATATCCTGCTAAACCCACAAAGCTCCTAACCTCTATTGGGGTAGTTGGTCTTTCCCAGTTGGACACCACCTCTATCTTGGCGTGGTCAACTAAAACTCCTTTGCTACTCACCACATGTCCTAAGAACTGAACTTCCCTTAACCAAAACTCGCATTTCGAGAACTTGGCATATAATTTCTCATTCCTCAAGATTTCTAAGACTATCCTCAAATGTTCTGCATGTTCTTGCTCTGTCCTTGAGTAGATTAGAATATCATCTATAAAAACTATCGCACATATATCTAGGTACTTTTTGAACACTCTGTTCATCAAATCCATAAAGGCTGCGGGTGCATTGGTTAGCCCATATGATATGACTAAGAACTCATAGTGTACATACCTAGTGCGAAAAACAGTCTTCGGTATATCCTCAGGTTTGATTTTCAACTGGTGATACCCTGTCCTCAAATCTATTTTGGAAAAATGCACAGCTCCCTTGAGTTGATCGAATAGGTCATCAATCCTAGGGAGAGGGTACCTATTCTTAATAGTCAACTTATTTAATTCTCGATAGTCTATGCATAATCTCATGCTGCCGTCCTTTTTCTTTACGAACAGTACTGGCACTCCCCATGGAGACACACTGGGTCTTATTATCTCATTATCTAATAATTCTTGCAGTTGAGAAGCTAGTTCATTCATCTCAACTAGGGCTAGCCTATAGGGGGCCTTGGATACTGGTGCCGTTCCCGGTGCTAATGGTAAGTTCTCTGGAAATACATCCTTAAATTCATTTACTATGGGTATGTCCTGTATGTTAGGAACTTCCTTCTTCATATCCATCACATAAGCTAAATAGGCCTCGTTTCCTTTCTTTAACAAACTTTTTGCCTGTAGCATGGTCAGAAATTTCTGGGTCCGTCGTTTCCCTTTAAACACTACTTCTTTTCCATTTTGCACTCTTATCTTTACCCGCTTCCGTTCACAATCTATTTGCGCTCTATTACTAGATAACCAATCCATTCCTAAGATTATATCAAATTCTCCTAACGCAAATGGGATTAGGTCAACTTCGAAGACTTTTCCTTCTAATTTCAACTTGTATTTAGGGTGTACTTGATTTACAGGAATTATTTCTTTGTTTCCTATTTCCACTTGTAATACCTCATGTAAGGGTACGACGTTCAGTTTCAACCTTTTAGCAGAATCTTGAGATATAAATGACTTGGTTACTCCAGAATCAAATAGGACATTTACATGTTCGGAATTTAACAGAAGGGTACCTGCTATCACGTTAGTGTTTCGGACAACATCCTGAACGGTCATGTTGAAGGTCCTAGCAGTTGGGGGTCGGTTGGATGCAGCTCTACTCATTCCTGAGGCTGGGGGTCTCAATGTCGGGAAATCATTCCTCATGTGACCTACTTTTCCACATTAGAAATATGTCACGCTGGGTTGGTTGCAGTTGTTGGCAAGGTGTCCTGTCTGACCACACTTATAGCATTTCAAAGGGGCTCTCTCCTGGCTACACACTCCAAGGTGTCTCCTCCTACAGGTTTGACACTCCGGTATTGGGGTACGGGGTTGGCTATAAAACGTTACCCTAGATTGTCCACCACCCTGGCCAACACTCTCACTTGGGGCCTTTCTGAATCCGGGGCCTTTCGCAGGTTGGGACACCACTCCCCTGACGAACCTGCTCGGAAGGCTCATGTTCCCGGTTCCTACTCCTCCTCCTCCGATTGGCTTCCTGTCTTCCTCTTCTTATTTTCCTTTTCCTTCACACTCTGCTTACTGCCAGCTTCAATAATCGAGGCTTTCTGCACTAAGGTGGCATAATCTGTCAGCTCTAGTACTGCCACTCGGTTCTGGATCCACTGTTTCAGACCAAGCTGAAACCTTCTCGCTTTCTTCTCTTCGGTATTCACGAACTCAGCCACAAATCGTGATAGCTCAGTAAACTTGGCCTCATACTCTGCCACAGTCATCCTATCCTGTTTCAACTCCAGAAACTTAATCTCCACTTGGGTTTCCATAAACCTAGGGAAATACTTGTCTAAGAATAGTCGGGTAAACCTATCCCATGGAATCATAACATCAGTCTCTAGGTTTCAGTTTGAACTCCCACCAGTGATTAGCTTCTCCTTTCAGCATGTAAGAAGCGAAAATGGTCTTGTGTCGTTCTTCCACACCTAGTATTTCGAAGGACTTTTCTATCTCTTTGAGCCAGGCCCGTGCTTCAACGAGGTCGGCAGATCCTAGAAACTCTGGGGGTTTGAGAGATTTGAACGCCCTGAAGGCAGTGGCTGCAGTCTGTTGGGCAGCATGCGGCTGTGGTGAAATGGGCCGTTGGTTCATATTTGCTCTTAAAAGTTCCATAAACTCATTCATGGGGTTCCCTCCCTGATGGGTATTCTCAGCCTCTTCTTCTACATATTCTTCCTCATCATATTCATTATAGTCTAGGTCCTCTTCACTTTCTTCATTTACTACAAGGTCAGGTTCATTCCGTTATTGGTTAACAGATTCTGCGGGTTGTGCCCCGGTTCCTCTTCTACGGGGGGACATTGTTCTGGTAATGAAAATTTATCAATATAGTTACAATTATTTTACAATTGGATTAATTTTTTCATAAGTAAGCATGTCATCTATTATCTAGCATGTTTTTATCAAGTACAATATTATGGAAATCAATTTCTTAATAACTGCTAGATATATACCATATGGTCTCCCAATTATATTTTGGGGACAAAACAACTAACCGAGTTCATACATGGCTTGATTATACTACATTATTACTTGTCCTGACTACTGAAATACAAATACATAAGTCGTGTACCCTGAAGCGCTAGGAACGCTATCTACTACTAGCTATCCTATCGAAATTGGTGACAAGTCACCCAGCCTTCTTCAAGGTCCATAAATAGTCCCTCAGTCACTGTCACTCCGCGTGAGGTCACGCACCCTCCTCATCGCTCCTGCCAACATCAGCTCTGCATCAACTACCGGGATATATCCTCCAACCGCCATCATCCTCATCTGAACCCGGGTACGGAGCTTGATCCCATCAATCTCTCTGCGGGCTATGGCTGGGGAAGAAGCTCTGAAGTCCCCTGGGTATCCTAGTCTGATGGCTCTCTAAGCTATCAGTGCCTGGCAGTAACTCCATAATGCGGGCAGATGTCGTAGTGATCTCAGCATTAAGCGAAGCCACCATCCAGTCATGTACAGCTATATGCATAGTCGCCGGGGTGCTAGAGGTGAGTCTGGGTCGCTAGAGGATATGTCATAAGCCTCGTAGATCTGTGCATCCATCCCATCCTCCTCCTCATCATCACTATAGGGCAAAGGGTTCTGCATCCCTGAGTGTGGTGTAGGAGAGCGAATAGTCGGGAGAGGTTACATCTCTACATCCCTCCAGCCTAAGTCATCTCCCTGGGGCATCTCAACGTCATCAGTTATGGGGACAGGAAGGTCAGTCTCCTCCTCCGGGGGATCCTCGGTAGGGTCATCGTCTGAGTCATCAATGGGTGGGTCCTCCAGCTCAGGAGTAGGGTCACGCTCAGGGACTATAGCATCATCAACAGGGTTAACCTCCCTCATAGGCTTCACTGGTACCTGACATAATAGGCAAGGTGTTAAAACTGTCAAGACTGAAAGGAATATGTCATAAGTCCAATCATGTATTAGGATTTAGGAATAACTCCCTGTGTAATCTATTTTGATTTCATTGATATTAATAAAAGACTTGTTTTGTTTTTATTACGGGCTTTATCTATTTAAGTATTTAAATAAGATATACCATAGTTTAGAGTAAAGCTTTTTATGGATTATGATGAGATCATAATAGTGAGACCTAAAAGATGATAACTCTAAACTTAAATAGTTCCTGATCATAGGATTACTAACTGGTAATTAATAATCCGCAAAGATCGGTACATACTATGCTTGCTTCATTATGAAGGATGTCTGTTCTCATAGACATTTATGTGGTGACACTATAGCTAGTATGTAGGTGCTTATTATAGAATAAGTTCACTGAACATGACTCGCACAGCTGAACAACTGATGGAGTTCACTCACGTGTCAGCAGTTGTTCACATAGTGATAGTTGTATAAGTATCCTTAGACTTGAGGTCATCATAGTCATCTTGTGTACACTGAACTATGCTTTGGTTTAGTTCTTAGTCTCCAGGGACAATTATTAGGGCTCTACTGGGTATAGGAATTTGTACACGAAGATAGTGTATGATCAATAAAGGATCTACCCCTTCCAGTGAAGGAAGCGAATGTTCAAGGCTGATCCACTTATGCTAGTTCAGGAATCTCTGGCCGGAGTGAATGAAATTAGAAAGGAGTTTCTAATTTGCATGGAACTAAGCATAGTAAATGGTAAGCAAGTGATTAAATTAGATAGGCTCGACACGAGATCCATGCCTTGTATTTAATCGGGACATTGTAGGGTAAAAGGAGTTTATTGTACGGTAACTATTCACTGAATAGGTTCTTGGTATTCTAAGCAGTGAATTCATATTATCCGGATAGTCGCGATATGCTGAGAAGTATCCCTCACGATGTAGAATAAATATGATTAATTAATTAATCATATTTAATAAATTAGAGAATTTATATAAATAATGATAAAATAGTTTTATTATTATTTATATCTACTACCGGCTTAATATTGAACCTACAGGGTCACACCATAAAAAGAGAATGATTTAATGGTGGAGGAATTAATTAATAATGGCTAATAATTATTTATTTATGAAATAAATAATTAATTGGCAAATTTAATAATTGATTAAATGAGATTTAATTGATTATAAATTAATTAAGAAAAGTTCTTAATATTATTAATTAAAGGATTTAATTTTTGGAAATTAAATCAAGAGAGAGAATTATTTCTAAAGTGTTTAGAAAAAGGATTAATAATTAAAAGGTGTTTTAATTATTAATAAGAATAATAAATGGGTTAATAATAATAATATTTTATGGGAAAATTTCAGCTGAAAATTTTGCCTATAAATATACTATTATAAACCCTATTTTTATTCTAACCCCAAAATTTTATAAAACCTAAATTTTCTCCACCTCCTACTCCTCCTTAACGTCGTTTTCTTGGTGGATACCGGTGAAGTGCTTCACGTTTGAGGAGCAGCTGCTAAGGATCTCCGATCGTTGCTCTTGGATCGCTTATTAAAGGTTAGTAATCGATCCCTATGTTTTTACCATGATTTATATGCTTTTATTTGGATTTTATATGTGTAAAAGTGCTTTTACCATGCCTCCACTGCGATTAAAATCCAACAATGGTATCAGAGCTTAGGTTGTATGCATATAGATCTGTGGTAAAAATTTCAGAATTTTATGTGCTTGTATGAATTAATTATGATTTTTACAAGTTATATTATGGATTAATTTTGTCTGATGAGAAATCGTTTCTCATAATAATTTTGAATATTGATCTGGGTTCTACAAGTGTTGTAGATCGTATGGGTATTTTTTTCATAATTTTATGATGTATAGATTATTTATTATGAATTTTTGAAGTTGTTGCAATTAAATTCGTAATTAAATAGTCATATATATATATATTGTAAGTATGTATATATATTTGTATATCTGCATCTGCTGTGGCTGTCTGTGCTTGCACGGAGAAAGAAAGAGTTGACAGGGACGGCGGCACGGAATTCCGTGCGAGAAAAGACGGCGACTGCTGAAAAAGGGCGAAGGACCGCGCGTCTGCCACGCGTGCGTGGGGTTCACGCGCTCCAGGCCCACGCGCTGGTCAAAGGTCAGATGACATGCTGACATCATGCTGACGTCATCAGATGACGTCATGCTGATGTCAGCACAGGGTTTCGGGCGCGTGAGGCGCGTGTGCGTGTGGGGGCGCGTGGACGGGAGTCTGACACGCGCCTGACAGCGCGTGTGCGCGTGGGAGACGTTGTTTCAGCGCGTTAGGGCGCGTGGTAGCTCAGATTTGGGCGATTTTGGTGTCGTTGGATTCGTCTTTTCGAGACACTTCTAATGGTATATTATATGATATTTTATAAATTGTTTCATACTGTTTATAGCTAACAGAAGTGTTTTAAAGCTGTTTTTGACTATTTTAAATGCTTCATGTGATGCATAGAGATGTATAATGCTTAGACTAATGTGCTAGATGATATAACATGCCTACCTTGATGTTTATTCATGTTTATATATGTGATATATGCTTAGTTTATCATGCGATGATAGATTTAGGTGAACTTAAATGAACATAAGGCGCTTGTTAGACAATCTAGTATAGTGAAATTGTTTCATAACCTTAAGAATAATATTATGAATACAATCATGAGATTCTTGTGTTTATGAAACACGTAATTGAATATGAATTTTTAATATGAGAGAAAGGATGATTCTGTCAACAACAGATTTCTATCTGTAAGAAAGGGTTATTAAGTGACGCCTCTTGACAATGCTCCACCCGATCTGGGAATCATCTGATTATTGATTATTGATTTGAAATATTTAATTTAAAAGGAAGAATCTCTTTATAATATGATTATGATTATAACGTAATATAATCCCTCTAAAATTAAATAATATCAAGTAGTAATTGGCCAATGACACAACGGGCTTGTGTCGGTCACAGCCTTCCAACATGATAGAAAGTAGTTCTTATTTTTAAATCATTGTCGGTTCGTGCTACAGCCGAGGGCTTTGATTTCGAAATAAGAAATACTTGTCTATTACATAGAGATGTGTACGTTGAATTAGAATCTAAAGGTCGGTACGTGCCACAACCGTGGGCCATTGGAGACTGATTCAAATGTACGGAATGTTGGGTTAGACTTGACTTAGAATATTGAGTTTGTCGTGCCACAGCCGTGACTCAATTATTCAAGAGGCTAAAGTTTGATTAGGGAATAATATAAGATGTAATTGACAAGAGTTGTCTGCCTATTGAACATTACATGGCGGTTCGTGCTACAGCCGGGGTTGTGTAATGGAATGTAAGATCCATATTCCCACTAGTATTATGAATGCTTAATTTTTCATGTAGGGGGTTGAATAAATTAGGTAAACTAGTGGGAGCCACTTATGAATAAAGACCCGATTCATATAGTGTTTTAAAATGAAATCGAATATTTGCTAAATGTTGTTATGTGTTTATCATTTACAGATTTACAATATACATTATGTCTTCTGCACTATCAATCAGGAGCATACTAAATGCTCACAAGTTGACTGGCCCTAATTATGCTGACTGGCTTCGAAACTTGAGAATTGTTCTCAGGATTGAGAAGCTGGAATACGTGATTGACTCACCTAAGCCTACTGAACCTGCTAGCGATGCGCATAATGATGAACATGTTGTGTATCATAAATGGGTAGATGATGCAGATGTTGCTCAATGCATCATGCTAGTTTCCATGAACATTGAGCTACAGAAGCAACATGAGCATATAGATGCTCACACTATCCTCATGCATCTACAAGAGTTGTATGATGTGGCAGGGAGGACAGCTCGATATGAGATATCGAAGGAGCTGTTCGGTTGTAGGATGTCTGAGAGATCATCTGTGAATGACCATGTACTTAAGATGATCAATTTGATTGAACATCTTGGACAACTTGGTTTTGCCATGGATGGGGAGCTGAGCCAAGACTTGGTCTTGCAATCGCTTCCGAGTTCGTTCTCGCAATTTGTTGTGAACTTTCACATGAATAAGTTGGATGTCAGCCTGCCTGAACTCCACAACATGTTAAAGACTGCGGAATCGAATTTTCCCCCTAAGAAGAGTTCTGTTCTTCTAATTGGTGAAGGTTCCAATCCTAAGAAAAGGAAGAGGAACTCTTCCAAGAAGAA
The DNA here is from genome assembly GCF_009905375.1 of Apium graveolens. Lineage (NCBI taxonomy): Eukaryota > Viridiplantae > Streptophyta > Magnoliopsida > Apiales > Apiaceae > Apium > Apium graveolens. The sequence continues at coordinate 177,508,329 of NC_133649.1, read as the reverse complement.
GAAAGTAGGTGAAGAAAATCCGGTTCCATCAAAAGCTGAAGACCCCAAGAGCAAAGTTGTTTGCTTTCACTGTAACAAGGTGGGGCACTGGAAGAGGAACTGCAAGGTTTACCTTGCAGAATTGAAGAAGAAGAAGGGTAGTGAGACTACCGCTTCTGATTCAGGTATGTTCATGATAGAAGTGAATATGTCATTAAATTAAATTTCTACTTGGGTATTAGATACCGCCTATGGTTCTCATATCTGCAATTTATTGCAGGGACTAAGGAGAAGTAGGACTCTTGAGAAAGAGGAGGTGATTCTACTGATGGGAAATGGAGCAAGAGTTGCTGCTGTAGATGTAGAATCATTTCATTTACATATGCCTACGGGCAAGACTATTGTTTTAAATAATTGTTATTTTGTTCCCTCGATTGTGAGGAATATTATTCCTATGTTAGACTTGGCTGGATTTTCATTTATTATTGAGAATAATGAATGTTCTATTTTTAGAGATAATATTCTTTATGGACGTGGTGCTTTAAATAATGGTCTGAATATATGTGACATAATTTACTTCAGATTGAACAAACTAATAAAAGAAAAGGGATGATGAAAATCTCACTTTATAGTGGCACTGCAGTCTCCATTTAGTAGACATGGAGAGAGGACTGCATATTTGCTAGGAATGGTACACACAGATGTATGTGGACCAATGTCTAAGCAAGCCATGGGTGGATTTTCATACTTCATTACTTTCATAGATGATAGATCTAGATTCGGATATGTGTTTGATGAAACACAAGTCTGAAGCCTTTGAAAAGTTCAAAGAGTATAAGTATGAAGTGGAGAAACAACCAAACATAGTATTATAACTCTTCGATCAGATCGAAGTGGTGAATACTTTAATGGAGTGTTTCTAGATTATCTCAAAGTAAATGGTATAGTCTCCCAGTGGACTCCTCCAGATTGGTATCTGAAAGGAGAAATCGAACTTTGTTAGACATAGTTCGGTCCATGATGAGCTATGAGAATCTTCCAGTATTCCTATGGGGTTATGCATTGGAAACCTCAGCATATTTACTGAATAAGGTGCCTTCCAAATCTGTTCCTCAAACTCCGTAGGAGATATGGAAAGTAAGGAAACCAGGTCTTAAACACGTTAAGATTTGGGGATTATGTCAAATAAGTTGACCCAGATAAGCTGGAAAATCGATCCGTAAAATGTAGTTTTGTGGGATATCCTAAAGAGACTTTAGGGTATTACTTTTACACCGATCATCGAGTGTTTGTCTCCAGACATGCTACCTTCTTGGAAAAGGAGTTTATCCTTGAAGGAAACAGTAGGAGCAAAATTGAACTTGATGAAGTTCAAGAAGCACAAACTACTACGGATCAAGTGGAAACACCTGTTCTGACTGAACAACCTTCTGTGGAACAGCCCATTCGTAGGTCAGGGAGAGTGTCTCGCCAACCTGAGAGGTAATATGGCCTTATCATTAAGAATGACAATGAGTTGTCAATCATTAATGATGACGACCCTGTGACCTATAATGAGGCTATGAGTAGTGTTGACTCAGAGAAATGGCATAGTGCCATGAAATCCCAAAAGGAATCTATGTATACGGTATACGAAAGAATGATTAGAGCAGATGGCCAGGTGGAGACCTATAAGGCCAGGCTTGTGGCAAAAGGATTCAAACAAAGGCAATGGATTGACTTTGATGAAACCTTTTACCTGTAGCCCTGTTAAAATCAGTTCGGATTTTGCTTGCGATTGCTGCTTACTACGACTATGAAATCTGGAAAATGGCCAGATGGTTTTCTTTCCAAGGGAAATGAAAACCTAGTGTGTAAGCTGCTGCGAAACATATGTGGTTTAAAGAAAGCTTCTCGAAAGATGGAACATTCGTTTTGATGAGACAATCAAAGAGTTTGATTTTATCAAAAACATAGATAAACCATGCGTCTATAAAAGGGTTAGTGGGAGCGCGGTAATATTTCTTGTATTGTATTGAAATAGAGTTGACACACATAACAACATAGCAGACCCACTCACAAAGCTACTTTCTGAAAGTGACTTTGATCGTCATAAAGACAAGATGGGTATTAGATACCAGAGTGATTGGCTTTAGTACAAGTGGGAGATTGAAAGGAATATGTCCTAAGTCCAATCATGTATTAGGATTTAGGAATAACTCCCTGTGTAATCTGTTTTGATTTCATTGATATTAATAAAAGACTTGTTTTGTTTTTATTACGGGCTTTATCTATTTAAGTGTTTAAATAAGATATACCATAGTTTAGAGTAAAGCTTTTTATGGATTATGATGAGATCATAATAGTGAGACCTAAAAGATGATAACTCTAAACTTAAATAGTTCCTGATCATAGGATTACTAACTGGTAATTAATAATCCGCAAAGATCGGTACATACTATGCTTGCTTCATTATGAAGGATGTCTGTTCTCATAGACATTTGTGTGGTGACACTATAGCTAGTATGTAGGTGCTTATTATAGAATAAGTTCACTGAACATGACTCGCACAGCTGAACAACTGATGGAGTTCACTCACGTGTCAGCAGTTGTTCACATAGTGATAGTTGTACAAGTATCCTTAGACTTGAGGTCATCATAGTCATCTTGTATACACTGAACTATGCTTTGGTTTAGTTCTTAGTCTCCAGAGACAATTAGTAGGGCTCTACTAGGTATAGGAATTTGTACACGAAGATAGTGTATGATCAATAAAGGATCTACCCCTTCCAGTGAAGGAAGCGAATGTTCAAGGCTGATCCACTTATGCTAGTTCAGGAATCTCTGGCCAGAGTGAATGAAATTAGAAAGGAGTTTCTAATTTGCATGAAACTAAGCATAGTAAATGGTAAGCAAGTGATTGAATTAGATAGGCTTGACACGAGATCCATGCCTTGTATTTAATCGGGACATTGTAGGGTAGAAGGAGTTTATTGTACGGTAACTATTCACTGAATAGGTTCTTGGTATTCTAAGCAGTGAATTCATATTATCCGGATAGTCGCGATATGCTGAGAAGTATCCCTCACGATGTAGAATAAATATGATTAATTAATTAATCATATTTAATAAATTAGAGAATTTATATAAATAATGATAAAATAGTTTTATTATTATTTATTTCTACTACCGGCTTAATATTGAACATACAGGGTCACACCATAAAAAGAGAATGATTTAATGGTGGAGGAATTAATTAATAATGGCTAATAATTATTTATTTATGAAATAAATAATTAATTGGCAAATTTAATAATTGATTAAATGAGATTTAATTGATTATCAATTAATTAAGAAAAATTCTTAATATTATTAATTAAAGGATTTAATTTTTGGAAATTAAATCAAGAGAGAGAATTATTTCTAAAGTGTTTAGAAAAAGGATTAATAATTAAAAGGTGTTTTAATTATTAATAAGAATAATAAATGGGTTAATAATAATAATATTTTATGGGAAAATTTCAACTGAAAATTTTGCCTATAAATATATTATTATAAACCCTATTTTTATTCTAACCCCAAAATTTTATAAAACCTAAATTCTCTCCACCTCCTCCTCCTCCTTAACGTCATTTTCTTGGTGGATACCGGTGGAGTGCTTCACGTTTGAGGAGCAGCTGCTAAGGATCTCCGATCGTTGCTCTTGCATCGCTTATTAAAGGTTAGTAATTGATCCCTATGTTTTTACCACGATTTATATGCTTTTATTTGGATTTTATATGTGTAAAAGTGCTTTTACCATGCCTCCGCTGTGATTAAAATCCAACAAAGACTACCCGTGTAGCCCGACGACGAACTCGACTTGAGCTCTAATTGATTATTTTATTAAACCTATGTCTACGTATTTTATATCCTATCGTTTCCAAGATTTGATAACTTAATGCTCTGATACCATTTATGTGGCGCCCCAAAATCCGGGGTCAGGGATCTCGGTGGCCACGCCATATCAATCACTATAAACCACATACCTCGCATCACAATATATAAATACTCACACTTTAAGACCCCACACTTATCACACACACACACACACTTACATGTTATTGTCTTGGAAACGAACCATTCATTACTAGAATAGATCAACCACAAAGTGATAACTATTACAACCCAAAAGTAATTAAGTCTTACCGGGGAATAACCTTTAAATAAGGCTAGTCCGTCGACCAAATATACGTTTCTTATTTATTACCTTACATAAGTCATACTTATAAATAAGCCGAACTAAAAACAACTGAAAACCAATCCACCTTATTCGGGCTACCTATGGTACAGCACCAAACAACCTACGGAACAGCTGGCCATTTCCTACCCGTTTCCTGGCTGTGGTTCTCATGGTAGGCATATTGATTCACTATTGTGTTGTGTCAATTTAAGAAAACAAGTGTGAGCTATAATGCCCTGCATAAAAATGTACAGTATGAAAATGACTGTATGATAACTCACGTAAAACATCATATATAATAATTATGTTTTATTCGAAAATAGTTTTTCTTGGTGATACACACCTTCTTATGAAAACAATTCTTTAGTGGATTTTATTATCCTGCAAATACATTAATAGTAAACCCAGCACCTAGGTTTGGGTTACGGTATTGCATCACAATTCCAATTGGAAGAATAGGACATTCACCGGATCCACCGTATATGATGATCAGTCGTACTACAGAAATAGTAACCTTTTCAACATGTAGATGGACGATTCCCTTTTATTATTGGTTATCACCCTGGCCGCATTTGGGCCTTTTCTATGTCCGTCCCTCTCAGGTACACACTTCGTGTCTATCCCTCTCAAGACATGATTTTACGTCCATCCCTCTCAGGTACGTATACTCCACATGTTCATCAGTATATAAGATACCTTCTCATGTGGTAGTAAATTGGTATTCTCCCCAGTCCACGAAGTACTGGAGTCTACCCCTCCTTGTCCTTGTAAGAATCTCATCATCAATCTGAAACTTATATTGTTCCCCAAGCATATTGCCTGTTGATAGATACACTTTGATTTGTACGTATATATGTGTACTTTCGAGAATTTTTGGAGGAAGTACTAGGGATGTGAGTTGACCGTTGTCAACATATTTGTTATATAAGGGGGAGTTTCTTTTGAAACTATAATCCAAATATTTAAAATAAGTCGAGATAATATTCTCCGACGATCTGAAATTATTTGAATGATTTTCCGAAAATCAGAAAGTATTTTGAATCAGGTTCTATGATTTTTAAATCATAATTAAACCATCAAATAACTAATGCTTAATAATCAAATATTAATCGTTGAATAATTAAACCTAAAATAATTATACTTTTAAAAGAATATTTGAAATAATATTCCTCAACTAATTTATGTTTAAGTAATTTAATAATCTTTAATATTTAATCGAGTATGAAATAAATAGTCACTGGAGAATACTTCCCCCATAATAAGTGAATAGTTAATATATATTTATTATTCGAATAATAAAGTATAGTTGAGGGAATGTGATCTTTAGAAATCGTTTTAATAAAAGTTCGAGGTGTTTAGTATTTTATAAGTGGGCGTTGAGTCCTTTTAAACCGTACTACTATGGACTTTTAATCGTCCTATAATATCACCGGGATGATCACCGGAATTTTATTTTAAAATCCCGACCGACTCACGGTCTTATACTTATACGTCACGCTTAAAGCAGAATTAAACATTCTACGATACTTACTTATCGTACAACATCGCTATATTATGCGAAAAGTTCAAATACTATGTATCATGGCAAGCATGGTATTTATGCAATGATAATAAAACAATCCTTTCACAACACAACAGTAAATGGAGTTGGGTTCGTAAATTTTCCTGGGTATCTCAAGGGGAAGGATGCTCTAGGTTCCGCTCGGAAATCTATAATCATAAACACAATTCGTTTCGTTAGGTCCCGTTCCAATTTACGGCTACCTGCACTCATGTGCTAATTATTATGCACCCTCTCAACTTGTATTACCCTTATTATTCCTTTAAGTCCTTATTCACATCATGGTCGCTTCCTTTTTCAAAGTATCTTAAGTTCATTTTCATTTTCGTCCTCGGCTCCGCTTATGGATTCTACGGTTTCTAATCGCGCGGTCTCGGCTCTGATATTTTTATAAAATTGAAAAATCATTATTTTCACTTGAAATTTTTATGGCAGTTAGGAAACTCAATATACTACTCTCTTTAAAAATTCCATGATTTGTTAACATTCTTAAGTCGATCCTTTATATTTTTAAAGTTCGTAATTAGTAGCAGTTTTTGTCGCGTAAATCACTTTTAGTAAAACGGCCATAACTTTTGATCCGTAAATCGGAATCAAGCGATTCAAGCACCTAAACGATCCTTATAACATTTTCTATCATAATCAAGGATTATTTTTCAAGAAACTACAGTTTGAATCTTCGGGACTTTCTGCAGAAACCTAAAATTATGTTTTGTTCATTTTAACGAGATTACGGTTACGATCAGAGTTTCGTTTATGCCTTAAATCTTTATACTACCACCAATAATCAACATATCATCATCACCACACTAAGTCCTCTCAAGAACATCATTTTTTTGAGGCAACAACAATCAACCTTAAATCTACTTAGCTAAACATCAAGATTACAACAATACTCCCACCAATACTAGGTTTACAACTATATACTAAAAGGATCTTGAACTTAAATCTTAAATAAGGCAGGGTCAAAGATTTATACCATTCTTGAGAGTTTGAGATGTTTTCTTGATGATGGTGAAGTCTTGGGAGTGCTTAGTATAGTTTTTGGAACCTAAAACAACCATTAAAATCAAGAAACCAAAGAAGAGTTATTATTCATACTATTCATTATCAACTTTCTTGATTTTATTTCACCCATCAAACCTTGATAAAAAGAGCTCAAAGATTTATTATACCTTAGTTTGGTTAGTAGGAAGCTTTGAAATTAATGGGAGGATTTATCAGCTTTCTTGATTTTATTTCACCCATCAAACCTTCATAAAAAGAGCTCAAAGATTTATCATACCTTAGTTTGGTTGGTAGGAATCTTGAGAATTAATGGGAGGATTTATCCATGGCTAGAGTTTGAAGTTTTGATTTTAATTTCTTTGTTTTAGGGTGAAGGGCCGAATGGAGAAGGTTGGGAGAGAAAGAGAGAGTTTTTGGTGATGCTTCCTTGGTTGCTTCTTGGAAATGAGGCTTGTGATATCTTTTTATTTGATTGTTATTCCTTAGTATCTATCCTAGGATTTGATCTTTGTTGCCAATCTTGGAGACAAATCTAGCTAGCATTGGTAGATTACAAGTTAAGCCACTTGTTTAGCTCTTTAGCTTACTATTTGATAGCCTTGGTTGATCATTCTACACCTTAGCTCACTATTTGATAAAGTAACCATGGTTACATTTCTACCATGGTTAGTTAGTGCGTTACGTTTGTTTAATCGTTTACGCGTTCGCTCGCGCTTAAACGTTTTCGTAATACTTCCTCGTAAATGGTTCGCGACGTAATTCCTCTCGTATTTATTCCTTATGTTTTGAATTATCATACTTGGATATAAATCCGTAGGGTTTTAAATTCGTAATTATATTGTGATTCCCGTAATCCTCGATGATTCGTAAAAATGGTCGTTTTTCAAAGTTCGTTTTCTTCGAAAACTAATAGCGTTTACATACACTCATTTGGTACGTATAATCATAATATCAACTCTGAAACTCATTTTCTCATGCACTACAAAGTGTGGGCTAAAAAGTTTTTCCCGTCCGTCAAGGTTACTATTCATTAAACGTTTTACAAGGTCTCAAAAATTCGAGTTATTACATTTGTGATATCTTATGTTTCAGAATCTCAACCTAGTTATTCACATTTAGGGTGAATATGGTGAATATGAAGAGTTAGAAAGTTGAGAAGTGTTAATGTTAAAAAAATCGTTGAATTAGTGAGAGTAAAATAAAATGATCTCATTTTTTTAATTATGAATTTGTTCGGCTTTACTCCACTTTACACCCCCATCATTAATATGACTAATTTAAGTAAAGTACATAAAATAATGTTATAACATTGGGAATGAATTTGGGCTAGCACTATTCTTATATTAAAGTATAGATTATCTTCTATTTTAAGTGATTAAGTGATTCCCTGTACTTTCTTGTCCGTGAAATATTCAAGCCTAAAATGAAGTAATGACCCAAAGAATCCTTAAGAATTTAAAATGAATTTCCTTATCATTTCTATTAGTCTAACGGGCTGTAAAAGTTTGCTATAATATAATGTGTTTGGGGTAAATGTCTGCCAGCCATAATCCTTATCCTCCCAGATGTTCTTTTTTCTAAGCCCAATCCTGCACTTTCTATAGAAGGCCCTCTGTAGAGCTAGATGTTTAAAATCCAATCACGTCCTCAATTTTTTTGAGGAAAAATATCCTTTGATTAGATGACTTGCATTTTTCCAATTTTAAAATGATATATTATTATTATTATTATTATTATTATTATTATTATTATTGTTATTATTATTATTATTATTTTTATTATATAATAATAATAATAATAACCGGAATGGGGTATAATTTGGTTCAACAGTTATTCCCTAATTTTAATTATTAAAAAATAAATAAATAGTGTTATATATCTTTAAACTACTAAATTATTAAACAACTACACAATCTACTTATCTTACTAAATTACAACCACAGCCCTATTAAGAAAAAAAATAGTGTTATATATACGTTAAACTACTAAATTGTTAAACTCTTAGATATAATATACTTATCGTACTAAATTAAGACAACATTTTATTCTATTATTTTTTATAAAATTATTATTGTTATATATTTATATAAATAATTTTAAAATTATAATATGACGAGATTAATAAAAAATAAATATTAATCAAAATTTGAGAAAAATATTTTATATACTTTGGGACTACTTGACATTTACCAACAGAAACAGAGCGGCTATAATTACTAATCAAAATTAAAAACATTAGGCATATTTAACTTAACAAACTCAAGTTGTTAGGGAGGTTCTATTAGGGTTGACATGTTAAGTATTCAAAGTAATAGAAACAAAAGCAAAAAAGGCTCCAGGGAATCAGATGACTGAGTTTGCATAACTACTGCTGCAGGCGTCACGTTAGTTTGATTAGGAGCAATCATTGATGTCCATTAACAACAATACTAGTTATTAGATTAGATTATAGCAAAACAAAAGTTATGCATTAAAATAAAATGGTTGCGACTGCGCAACAACTTTTTATTTACCAAATTGTTTAATGTTATCAACATGTTAAGAGTGACAAGAATCCTAAGTTATTCATGTGAAATTTGGATTAAACAAAGTTGAGAATTAGCCTCTTGTGCTGTATGAATATACTGTATGGTCAGCTTCACTGCTGTCTTTCTCTCTTTTTATACATGCTGTCTTTCTCTCTTTTTATACAACCACCATATATATGTTGCTCTATGCTCCTTTTATATACACTAAATGAGTAAATGGTCAGCTTCACTGCTGTCTTTCTCTCTTTTAATATAACAATGATATCTTGTTCTATGTTCTTTATATATTATAATTTCTAATTTCATAATTTGGTTGCCCCAAGGAAAGGAATGTCAACATAGCTGGCTGGTGGGGATGGCAACCCTGCAGCCGCTTGCTGTGACCTTCTTTTAATTAATAATGATTGTTGTCTCTTAATTCATTAAACTCTGCAGTTTAACTTTTGCTAAAACATAAGCTTCTTTTTATTTATTTATAATCTGGCACTATCCTGCTTAAGAACTTCAACTAGTTATTCCCATTTCCCACGACATATAATTTATATTGAACCGTTAATACAAAATGTCTACTGATAGTCTTTTTCTAATTCATTTTCAAATAACACCAAACTCTTGCTAAGGAATGGGGCACCTAAAAATAAGAATTTACTAAGGGCACATTTTTTATATATATATGAATTAAAAAATTAAAGGAACAAATGAAAAAAATTGAAAAATATAGATAAAAAATAAATTTTAGGGGCATATTTCTTTAATTTTTATTTTAAAAGATCACCAAAAAAATATGTTTTCTTTCTCGTTTAGTTAGAAATATAAAAACAGTATCAATATTTTATTTCTTAATATTCTTTCGATTTATTGTTAGTCACATTTTTTTTCTTTTTCAAGAGATTTTATATTATACTAACTTAAAACCCGTGCGATGCACGGATGAACAATTTTTTTTAGTATTATATATATATATATTTTAAAAAAATTGAATTAAATTCTTAAAATTGTTCATTAAAAGTTTTTTATATTTATTTTTTAAATGATATGACTTCATAATAATTATATTAATACAAATATATGTTCATAATTTTTTTAGAATAGTTAAACCTATTTAAGATAATAGTCTTGATACCGGGGGGAATTAATATTATTATAGCGATTTTATAGTTTTTTTAGAGTAAAAATACAATATCTTCATTATGTTCAAACCATAATAAAAATATTATTTTAAAGAGTTTATTACTTAATCGATAAATTATAAAAACTATTTGAAAAAGGACAATAGTTTTAACAACCCAACTAATAAAATTTCTCAAGATAATACTTATTTAAATTCAAACTCCATTAAAATCCGATAAAACTTTACAACTTCTCAAAAATACAATAAAGTTACAATTCTTGAATTAAAATACAACTAAATTACAACCAACCTAACAAACTCTAAAAAAAATCTAAGAAAATACAAAACTCCTCAAAGTCTTCGAACTCGCACTCTTCCCCTTAAACAACCCACCTAAAAGAGAGAATACCTGCCGGAGGAAAATAAGAAAAACAAAGGACCGACAGTGAGCGAAAGGCTCATATATGGATATAAAATAAAGCATAATTGAACAAAGATTAAAAGATGACGAAGCTAAGAACACAACTGAAAATCTGAATGAAGCACAATAATAATAGTGAATGAGACAATATAAAAAAATGAATACTCAACTCACAAAACAAAACTAAATGCTTACCACCCAAAACTTATCATACTCTTACACATATCTTTATCAATTATACATAATAATCACAAATAATATAATCGAAAGAATAATGATAAAATGAAATCATACCCTTACACATACTCTTACACATATTCTCACACTTACAAAATAATACATAAAATAGCTTACATACAAACATGGGAGATAATCCTACATTTACAGGATGTCCTACATTTTCGGTAATCCAGAAATATGTAGTCATCAAAACTTACAGGGGCTTGCACAACACAAAGCAAATGCTACCTAATATCTTATAGGGGCTTGCACGACAATAAGCATGTGCTACCGAAAAGGCCAAATAATACACATACTAGCCATGGCTATATGTGTCCCACAATTTCGGCAACACGCACAAACAATTTAAGTACACCGCATAGGAGGTGCCAAGCACGAGATTGTCCACTCGCGACGGATGTCTTACAAACTCCCAAGTCATACAAATAACATAAATAACTCAAAATAAATACTAAAAGATCACACACTCAAATATCTTACATCTCCAAAATCATATATTAATTTATCAAATAACCTCAAAACACTATAACCCAACATCACGAAATAAAATAACATAACAAACCACTAATTATTGATAAGCTCAAATCTGATCAGTTTTAAAGAATGTCAAATTACTGCATAAAGATGAAATCAACTGAAAAAGTACGAAACACGAAAGTCGTAGGAAATTTCGAGACCTTTCCAACTTTCCAGAATGGTAAGGCTAGTCAAAAACGAACAAGTAACGAATTCAGAAAACAAATAAATGCAGACTACAGAACAGAATCAGCCCCTGATTACAATTGTATTTTGATGTTTAAGACATCAAAATCACAGAATTTAGCAGCAGAATGTAAACGCAAATAACAGATATCGAAAAGTGCTTTCCATAATGGTATTGCTCATAATATTTGAACAAATATTCAATTTAATATGAATTTACGAAGTCAGACCGAACAAACAGAAATTTCAGCAATAGATTACACAAACAACAGATTTTGACATATTTACAAGCAGAATTTCAGAAAATACAAAGAACGAAAAACGAAGATAATGAAATTAGCTTTCCAACGAGAATAAAATCACAATCATACGATGAACAACGAATCGGATGTGAATTTAACAACATCGAGAATATGCAATATACATACACGAATTCGAATACGAAAAGAAAAAATACAAGAAAGATATCCGTACCTCGAGATCTTAGTAACCGAGAATGCTAATAACGATTTCAGAACCACAAATTACAAGAACCCCAATTCCATAAACACCAAATTCAAAACCCTCCAAAAAATTCTTGCTGTTCATCTCTATCTCCATCTATTTTCACTTTCTCTTTCTCTCTCCCTCTCTCCTTTCTTCTCCGATCAAAGTAACGCAAATCCTTATTTTTTTAGCAAACCCTAACTCTTCCTTCTTTCTCCCTTTTTTTTATTAAAACCCTCACTCTTTTTTAATAAACCTTACTATTTTTTTAAAACTAATACTCTTAAAATAATATTCTGATTATAAATATAAAAATAAACTTACACATACTAATTTAATTACAACACATTGATATTAATAAATAATTAAATCAAATAATCCAACTAAAAATAATTATAAAATATCGGGATGTTACAATAGTACTGATTGAACAATATAGTTTTATTTATTATTTTATGTGTATTTTAATAATAATAATAATAATAATAATAATAATAATAATGTTTAGTTAAAAGTTAATATTTGGTTCATATTAATAACATACAAATTATACCTAATGTGATATTAATTTGATTTATCATGTATCAGGGTTTACATTATTTTATTTTAGCATTATACTCATCGCTACGACCAAATCCAACTAATTATTTTTAGTGTAATTCTAATTATTTATGTATGAATCAATAAGATAATTTTGTTTAATTATATATGAATTTGTTTTAGTTGGTCTGATTATATTTGATCAATTGTGTAATAATTTTTTTTATCTTAGATGACTAATCTATATTATTTTGTTATCCTAATTCTATTGTATAGTTTTTTTCCGGATTAGTAATATTTATTATTTTGTCTTAACCCGGTAGTTACATTTAGTTTGCTTAAATTAATTTTTGTCCGAAATATTAATTATAATAATATAGAACTAAATATGAATTATAATTTAAAACTGGCAAAAACAAGTTCACTTTAATATTGATTAATAATGATATAGAGTTCGATATTAAATAAAATTTATATTGTTAGAGGATGTTGACTATAATTTCAATTAGAATTGAAATTGGCTGATCCACCAAGTGAATAATTAGAATTAAAATAATTAACTAAGGAGAACTAAGTAATTTTCACAAATATCGACACACCGAACTATCAAATTTTTAATTTTTCGTCTATTATAATATAATATAGTATACATAGATATGTTAGAGCTGGCTATGTTCCAAATGACCAAAATATTCATGAAACCCATCCTTCTAAAAAGAAAATCGGTTTGCATACATACAAAAAATTTAAAAAGTACGTAATAGAATGGGATGTTAAAAAAGAATCAATAACAATCACGAAACCAGTAAGACTTTTTCACAATTAGGGCTGGAAACGCTGAAAATGAACGAGGGGTGCGGGTTTGAAATCTAGATTCGTCGTGACGAATATAGTGCATATTCGTATAATAATGAGCAAAATTCAATTTTACTTTAAATTAGAACGAAAATTGAGTCGAATCTCATCATCCAAACATTTGATCATATTTATATAAAGTAATTCGAATAATTTTAGAGTACTTGATCATATATTTATTAAAGATATATGATTCAATCTTTTAAATCATGTTTTAAAATACATATTACATGTAATAATTACTAATTTAGAACCTGTGCGTTTAGACCAGGGAAAATGGGTCTGAATTTGAGAAATTGAATCGGAATTCATGAAACCGAGATCCGATCCGAGATCTGAATCATTTAATCTGATAATTATTCGAAAATCAATTTAAACCAATCCAAAAAGTACCTAATTGAACCGAAAGTTTAACCTAAAATGATCCAAAAACTATATCTGATTATAATTTGGAGCCGATCAAAACCGAATTTTATATTATCCAAAACGACTATGATTCAAGTAAGAAAAGTTCATAATTAAAATAATTTTATGTTTAATATAACTATTTAATCATAATTTTTTGTAAAGGTATGTTATATTAAATATACTATATTTAATAAAAAGATATTTTTTAAGTCTCACAAATTAAAAAAAGTATAAGTTATAAGCCCAAGATATTTGAACCAAATATTGTCCGATCATAATCGAAATTTCATTCAATTTTAATAAGAATTAGATCTGAACCGAATCATATCCGATCTGATCCGATCCGTCTCAAGATATATCATAATCTAAAAGTGAATCTAATCCATAATTGATCTGATTCGGATATCGGAATTGTCAGGTCTATGTGCGATGCATGTATTATTTTTAATATTATATATTTTTAAGAAAATATATGTTGAATTGAAAATTTTAAGATATTAAGTTTCTTCATTCAAAAATTTAATAATATACAAACTCAAATTTTGTTTCTCAGAGAGTTTTTAAAGATTTGACAATTCTTTAGCTTTTGAGAACTATTTGCAAATAGATAGTAACACAATGCAAAACTCCTAAAAACTATAAGGATGTAAGAGTATACTCATAAGACCATGCACAAAGTTGCCTTTTACGTTTTTGGCAAGACTTCTAAAAATACAGCTACAGTGTCCAAACTGTTACGACCGATATTTAAGTACTTATAATTGAGTCGTATTAGGATATTTACGTGTAATTATTGTAAGCTTGCATGAATATGTGTCAATTAAATGTTTATACGACCAAATATAGCAGATTATGATACATTGATGAGCAAAGTATTTTATCTCGAATTTTGTGTGTGCTTTTCAAGATTTTATAAGTTGATGAAATCTACTTTTCAAAAATATAATTTCTCTAAAATTATAAAAATGATATTATAAAATTTCTAAAATTCCAAGTTATTTTGTAGCATAATTCTTGTAATTTATGGAATTCTATTTTTATTTATAAAAGTCATTATTTTAAATGATATTTAGAATTGTGAATAAAGATTTGTTAATTACCCATTTGCCCTTGCATGCATTTGAACATCCTAAAGGAGAGAGGGGTACCAAAGTCATTTCCAATCCCACTAACATCTTTCTATTAAGTAATTTACTAGAATAGCATTGCATGCAAAAACTTGGTTGTTTTGGAAGAAGGTTAGTTTAGTACTTACCCACTCCACTATCCAAGTAGCACATAAAGAACCACATCAAGTGAATCATTTTTAGAGATTAACCACTCAACCAAGCTACGTCTTTCTCTGCCGTCTCTCTCTTCTCCTCTCTCTCGGCCGAACCAAAACAAACACACACACACACACACTCAAATTTCATTCAATTTTTCAAGATCTTAGTGTAATCTAACCGTCGTACCTTTGTTCAAGTTATATTTATATGTTTTGTGCAAGAATTTAAGTGATTAAGTGTTGCATGCCTAGGTTATTTAATAACTCAAGTGGAAGACTTTGGTTCTTATGAACTTAAGGTCCATACCATGAGATACATTTTTTTTGGAGAAGGTAATGGGGTGTGAAGTGTTACACTCCCACCATTCCCCTCCTCACCATTCGGCAATGGCTTAAAAAGGAGCCGAATGGAGCTAAATTAAGTTGTATTCTTTACACTTAGTGTAAAAATCATGTTTCCAAGCTTATCTCTTAATTTAAGTTCATGCATGTCAATGGTCCCCATGTTTTCAAGTAAGTCATGCATGCCACGTTTTGCTTGACATTTAATGATATAAATGCTTGCATGTAGGTTTTAGGTTGTGATCTAAAGGAATTAGTAGAGTACTATCAAGTTTAAATGATTGCATGGCTATATGTTCAAATTTGTGAGGTTCTAGTCTTGATATTGCTTTGCATGCACTAGATAATGACAATTGCCTTTCTATATTAAAGTATGATAGGTTGTTAAATGAGCATAATTCGTGGGTATCATGACTTGGTTTGAGGTTAAACATTCGAATATATGCATGTTAAGTTCGAAAATGAAGTTAATTGTCATGCATGCATAGTTGTATTTTTATATCATTGGTTATTATAATTTTTAGAGTATGGAATGGTCTCTTCAGTAGATAATAGGTTGAATAAGAGGGAGTGTGATTTAATTTTATTGATCCTTGTGAAGTGTTTAGGGCCGATTAGGAGTAAGGAAGGAAGGGTAGTTTAGCTTGAGTGTTGAGTTGAAGTTTTGTTCAAAATATTGGAGTGTTTTAAGTAAGCATTTGCGAGGTCCTAGGAGGCCCAAGCTCCAGAATGTTGAGACATGGTATAGGCTTAAGTTTAGTAGCCTTAAGTTAAGGAAATGCTTTATTTTTTATGGGTGCATTGGTGTAAAATCGAGAGTAACCCAAAACAGAGACAATTTTGGAGTTAGTACATTTACTGTCCAATTTAGGATTGGTTTTGGGTAAGTAACCTCGGGCCTTGATAGGTAAAGATGTAATGGAGTCTAGGGAAACTTATTAATCCATTAGATACAACCTTATAGCAAGATTAAGGAGTTTTAAGTTGGGTAAAATAGGGTAGTTTGCAAAATGGCAATCTGCAGAATTATGTCAACTTTATAGGAAGTCAAAGGTGAGCCCAAGTGAGGCATTAGTGTCAAATCAAGTTTGGGAGTTAGTTTTATGAGTAAGGAGTTAGGAAAAGTCAGATTTTAGTGAATGCACGAATTTTCCAAGGCACAAAAGGTGTTGCCGAATGGTGCTCTCGTTAAGGTTGGGCTTGTGTAAGGTGTTTGTGAGTTCAATTAGGTGAGGCCTAGGTGTGTCTTGTAATGTTTAAGATAGTTAATGGTCATTAGAAGGGAAACGTTCTAAGAAGACTCAAATGAATTGGATTTATAGTACCTAGGAATTTCAAGGTTTGGTGTCTAAGAATGAGGAATAGTAAAGATCGAGTGATCAAGGGTAGAGTGTTTTGAGATCATTCGATACTCGTATGATTATGTGAATTATGTGCCATGTTGCTATGTGACTACTTATAAGGATTTGTGATTGTGTGCACTAAGTGAATTCGTGCATATGTGTTGCATTAGAGTCGAATAATATAAGAGTCATTCGAGTTGTGTATAGAACTTTTAGTTATGAGGTTGTATATATGCATAGGTTCAATAGAAGTTAGAGTAAAGACTCTTGCCATCAAAGTCGAGTAGGGGAGCTCAAGGTTTCTTTTGTGTAGCTAAGGTCGTTAGGAGAGGCAAGTGCACCTCCCCTTCATAACTTATCTTATGCAAGTGTTCTACTCCTTTCAAATTTATTTATGCAAGTAGCCCTCTTTCATACTCATTTTATGCAAATGTTTTCCCATGTTAAACACATATTATGCAAGTCTCTCAACCTTATCATATGTGATTCCAATTTACTTTCACAAGGAAATGCTCATACTTATTGATGCTTTTAAATTCCGTACGCAAGTACCCTACCATCCCACTTATAACTATTGAAAGTGATGCTCCCTTTCAAACTTACCTTATGCAACTGTTGTGGCATATCCTATTGATTATTATAATGATCCTTTTTCGATACTTTCATCCTTAGTCACTGAATCATTGATATTTATCCTTGATGACCCCACTAGTCAGAGATAGTTTCCCTTGATAATGGAATAAATTGATATCTTTACTTGGAATCCTTGGAATTTCCCTCTGGCATCAGTTTTATAAATTAAATTGCTTAAAAGAGATTTTCAAAACAAAAGAAATATTTTGTGAGATTAGTAAATTAGACTAAGACGCAAGTCCCTTTCACATTTATGATATTAGGCTTAAAAGTTGCATGGGGATCCCAATTAAAATTTGTTAGAACACGGAGAGGTTCGGGATTACTTCGCGGCTGATCACCGGCTGTAATCCGTAGCATCATAAAATGATTTTTTGAGCAATGATTTGATTTGAAACTGATTTTGACTTGAATAATGATGCCATCCACCCTAACTTCGAGTTACGAATTGCTATATTGTTAAATTTTGTCTTATTATATATTTTGTTGAGCATTTGGCTCACTTCTTGTTATTTATTCATGTTATTTCAGCTAGCAAGTATGGTTAGATTCAAGCAGACTGCTCGTAAGTCCTCTGGAGATGCTGAGACTTATGTGAGAGCTCAGGTAGTATAGCAAGAGATTGTGTGAGGACCGGTAGTTATGTAAAAGATGTAATAGATGTTAGTGTTGGACTGTTCAAACAACCTTTGCGATATTGGATTTTCTTGTAAACAGCCGTTTGTAATAATTTATATTTCTCAGTTGATTATCTTTTAGTTTGAATTTTGGGTTGTGACAGGTTTTGGTATCAGAGCTAAGGTTTAGAGTCCCTGAACATTCCAAATAGGATATAGAGTATATATATAGGAAATACGAGAGAGTAGGTAGATATTATTCGAGTAAGTCATTAATATTTCCCCTCGTATATATATATGAGGGGAAATATTAACGACTTACTCGAATAATATCTACCTACTCTCTCGTATTTCCTATATACATATACTCTATATCCAATATATATATATATTATTTTTCAGGAAAGGATGCATTCGTCCTCATCCTCGGCGCCATCTAATACTATTGCTTTCTCCGTGTACGCTGACTTGAGGCTTCAAGGGAAGTACGACCGACTTATGGAGTAACTGGATGTAGCTTTTCAGGATGATTCACGACTTAGAGAGGAACCTAAGGCACAGTTGATTGTGAGACTCGAGTCCTTGACGCAGTTTGTTAACACTAAGCTCAGGGAGATACCAACACACCGCGACCGCAGCAGTCAGTACACTATCCAGATGGTAGCAGATGAACTCCAGGACATCGTGAAGGTACTTCAGGGAGAACAGTGGGAAGAGATTCTGATAGCTCGAGATGATAACGAGGAGACTTAGGAGGATGATTGTTAGGCCCAGCTAGGCACCTGATTCCTATTTCCTTTATAGTTGGCTATCCTTATATTGTTGTCTCTTTCGAACTATATAGTTTCCTTATCTCCCTTCAGAACTATGATGTTGCCTTTTAAATTCAGACCTTGTTCGGTTATGTTGTAAGCTAGACCCTGTTTTAATGATTATGCACTATCGTTTTGCTTCGGTTTCGCTTTCGTTTCTATATCTAGAACTGTACATCACCTTTATTGATAATAATCGGAATCTGAATTCATGTGATAGCATTAACTTCGTAACACCTCAACTTTAAAATATTTGCAATATTCATAACTATTTTATTATACCTTTTATTTCAGAATCATGCCACCTAAAAAGACGAAGCAATCCAGTACTTGTACTACAACCACAACAAACCCCAATATCCTTCGAATATTGGAAACCCTGCAATAACAAACTAATGCAATAGCTCAGCAACAACAAACCAACAACAAAAATTTCGAATCCCAGAGAATCATGATCAACACCAACATCGACCAGATTCACCAGTACCTCCTTAACCAGTTGTGACTTTTAAAGCTTTTCAGAATGTGAACCCTCCAGCTTTTCATGAAATCACTGATCCATTTCTGGCCAACACCTGGATAAGAGAGATGGAAAGAGCTTTTGAGTTAGTTTAACTAGGGGAAGATCATAAGACAGTTTATGCGAGTTATTTCCTGAAAGGTGAAGTTTTCTACTGGTGGGATTCAGTTCGAGCTTTGGAGGAGACTCAAACGATTGCTTGGGAGCGATTCAAGGAGTTAAGTATTTCTCCAAGATTGATTTAAGGTCAGGATGTCATCAGTTGAAGATCAAACCAGAGGATATTCCGAAGACAACATTTAGGACAAGATACGGACATTATGAGTTTTTAGTAATGCCATTTGGGTTAACGGACGCCCCTGCAACTTTTATGGATCTAATAAATCGAGTTTTCAAGAAATACTTGGACAAATTTGTTATGGTATTCATTGATGACATTTTGATATACTCCAAGTCAGAAGAATAGCACGAGCAACATTTATGGATATCATTAGAAACTCTTAGACAAGAGAAGTTATACGCGAAATTTTCAAAGTGTGTGATTTGTTTAAGAGAAGTCCAATTTCTAGGGCATATAATTGGGAGTGAAGGAATTATGGTAGATCCCACAAAGATTGAAGCAATCATGAGTTGGGAAATACAAAGGAAGCCTACGGAAATAAGAAGTTTTCTAGGACTAGCTGGATATTATAGAGGGTTCGTAAAAGATTTCTCAAAGATAGCCACGCTATTGACTAAGCTGACAAGGAAGAATCAGAAGTTTGAATGGAATGCAGAATGTGAAAGAAGCTTTCAAGAGCTTAAATAGAGGTTAGTTACCGCTCTAGTGTTAGTTCTACCAGATAACAAAGGATAGTTTATGATATTTAGTGATGCTTCACATAAAGGATTGGGCTGTGTGCTAATGTAACACAATAAGGTGATTGCATATGCATCAAGACAGCTTAAACCTCATGAGCTGACGTATCCTAGGCACGATTTGGAATTGGCAGTTATTGTATTCGCACTCAAGATTTGGAGACACTATTTATATGGAGAAAGTTGTGAAATTTACACGGATCATAAGAGCCTGAATTATATATTTACGCAAAACGAACTCAACATGAGGCAACAGAGATGGTTAGAGCTGATAAAGGATTACGATTTCTCGATATACTATCACCCGAGAAAAGCAAATGTGGTAGTCGATACTTTGAGTAGAAAGGAGAAGTTTAATATAACGATTATATCAAAAGAATTGTTTAAGGAGATTGAGGAATTTCAATTAGAACTTTGTATTGGTGGAGGAATAGAGGAAGTAAGTCAAGATATTACCTTCCAGCCAGAATTGTTTGAGAAGATAAGGAGATGTCAAGAAGAGGTATTGAGGAAGGAGAAAAATCAGCTGACATGAGAAGAATTATGCACACAAAAAGATGACCAAGGTGTATATAGGTTTTCATCAAGAATCTGGATTCCTCAGATGACTGAACTAAAGAACGAGATATTGCAAGAGGCACACAACTCAATATTTTCAATTCATCCAGGAAGCACGAAGATGTACCAGGACTTGAAGAAAAATTTCTAGTGGCCAAATATGAAAAAGGGAAACTGCATAATAGGTCACCAAGTATTACATTTGTCAAAGGGTGAAGGTGAAACATCAGAGACCTAGTGGCTTAATTCAGCCTTTAAAGATTCTAGAATAAAAGTGGGAGAATATTGTTATGGATTTCATAGTAGTATTGCCTCGAACGAAATCCGGACATGATGCTATATGGGTTATAGTTGATCGCCGTACGAAGTTGGCGTATTTTCTTCCCATCAATGAAAGGTCTTTGTTGGACGAGTTGGTTCACTTGTACATGCGCGAAATTGTATCATGTCATGGCGTGCCTGTATCGATAGTTTCGGATCAAGACCCGCCATTTAATTCAAGATTTTGGAGACAATTTCAAGAAAGTCTTGGCACGAAGCAGAAAATGAGCACGTTGTATCATCCACAAACAGACGGTCAAAGCGAGTGGATTATTCAAACAATCGAAGACATGTTGGGTAGTTGTGCAATCAATTTTGCAGGAAGTTGGGAAGATCATCTACCGCTTGTAGAATTCTCTTACAAAAATAGTTATCATTCTAGTATTGGCATGTCGCCGTACGAAGCTCTATACAGAAGAAAGTGCAGGTCGCTAACAAGTTGGGACGAAGTTGGAGAAGGAAAGATTTTTGGCCCCGAAATGGTTCAACAGATGAAAGAGACGATCAAATTGATCCAGAAAAGATTGCTTTCTACTCAAGACAAGCAACGAAAGTATGCAAACCCAGCTCGAAAAGATGTGAATTTCCAAGTAGGTGAAGCGGTATTGCTAAAAGTATCAGCATGGAAGGGTTTGACCAGATTTTGGAAGAAAGGAAAATTAGCACTGTGATACATCGGTCCCTTTGAAATTTTGGGTCAAGTGGGGAAAGTTGCTTACGAGCTAGCTTTGCCGCCATAGTATCAGCATGTTCATAATGTATTCCATGTGTCATTACTCAAGAAGTATAGCCCAAATGTCAAGCATATGATATGCGGGTGCAATATCCTCATTTGTTCTCCTAGATTCTGGGATATAATCCTTTAAGGGGGATAGGATGTTACGACCGGTATTTAAGTACTTATAATTGAGTCGTATTGGGATATTTGTGTGTAATTATTGTAAGCTTTCATGAATATGTGTCAATTAAATGTTTATGCGACCAAATATAGCATATTATGATAAATCAATGAGCAAAGTATTTTATCTGGAATTTTGTGTATGATTTTCAAGATTTTATAAGTTGATGAAATCTAATATTCAAAAATATATTTTCTCTAAAATTATAAAAATGATATTATAAAATTTCTAAAATTCCAAGTTATTTTGTAGCATAATTCTTGTAATTTATGAAATTCTATTTTTATTTATAAAAGTCATTCTTTTAAAAGATATTTAGAATTGCGAATAAAGATTTGTTGATTACTTATTTGCCCTTGCATGCATTTGAACATCCAAAAGGAGAGAGGGGTACCAAAGTCATTTCCAACCCCACTAACTTCTTTCTATTAACCAATTTACTAGAATAGCTTTGCATGCAAAAACTTGGTTGTTTTGGGAGAAGGTTAGTTTAGTACTTACACACTCCACTATCAAAGTAGCATATAAAAATACAAAACCACATAAAGTGAATCATTTTTAGAGATTAACCACTCAACCAATCTACTTCTTTCTCTCCCTTCTCTCTCTTCTTCCTCTCTCTTGGCTGAACCAAAATAAACACACACACATACACTCAAATTTCATTCAATTCTTCAAGATCTTAGTGTAATCTAACCGTCCTACCTTTGTTCGAGTTATATTTATATGTATTGTGCAAGAATTTAGGTGATTAAGTGTTGCATGCCTAGGTTATTTAACAACTCAAGTGGAAGACTTTGGTTCTTATGAACTTAAGGTCTAAACCATGAGATATATTATTTTTGGAGAAGGTAATGGTGTGTGAAGTGTTATACTTCCACCATTCCCCTCCTCACCATTCGGAAATGGCTTAAAAAGGAGCCGAATGGAGCTAAATTAAGTTGTATTCTTTGCAATTAGTGTAAAAAAACATGTTTCCAAGCTTATCCCTTGATTTAAGTTCCTGCATGTCAATGATCCTCATGCTTTCAAGTATTGCATGTTAGTATAAACTCATACATACCACTTTTTTCTTGACATATAATGATATAAATGCTTGTATGTAGGTTTAGGTTGTGATCTAAAGGAATTAGTAGAGTACTATCAAGTTTAAATGATTTCATGGCTATATGTTCAAATTTGTGAGGTTTTAGTCTTGATATTGCTTTGCATGCACTAGATAATGACTTTCCTTTCTATATTAGAGTTTTATAGGTTTTTAATGATCATAATTCGTGGGTATCATGAATTGATTTGAGGTTAAACATTCGAATATATGCATGTTAAGTTCAAAAATGAAATTAATTGTCATGCATGCATAGTTGTATTTATATATCATTGGTTATTATGATTTTTGAAGAATGGAATGATCTCTTCAGTAGATAATAGGTTGAATAAGAGGGAGTGTGATTTAGGTTTTTTGATCCTTGGGATGTAGTGTTTAGGGCCGAATGGGAGTAAGGAAGGAAGGGTAGTTTAGCTTGAGTGTTGAGTTGAAGTTTTGGTCAAACGATTGGAGTGTTTTGAGTGAGCATTTGTGAGGTAATAGGAGGCCCAAGCTATATAATGTTGAGGCATAGTATAGGATTGATTTCAGTAGCCTTAAGTTTAGGAAACGCTTTAGTTTTGATGGGTGCATTGGTGTAAACCGAGAGTAACCCAAAACAGATACGGTTTTGGAGTTAGTGCGTTTAGGATCCAATTTAGGATTAGTTTTGGGTAAGTAACCTCAGGCCTTGATAGTTAAAGATGTAATAGAGTCTAGGGAAGCTTAGTAATCCATTAGAACCAACCTTAGAGCAAGATTAAGGAGTTTAAAGTTGGGTAAAACAGGGCAGTTTGCAAAGTTGCAATTTGCAGAATTGTGTCAACTTCATAGGAAGCCATATGTGAGCCCAAGTGAGGCCTTAGTGTCAAAACAAGTTTGAGAGTTATTTTTATGAGTAAGGAGTTATTAAAAGTCATATTTTAGTGAATTCACTAAGTATAAAGGTTCGAATTTTCCATGGCACACAAGGTGGTGCCGAATGGTGATGTCGAGAAGGTTGGGCTTGTGTGAGGTGTTTGCGAGTTCAATTAGGTGAAGCCTTGGTGTGTCTTATTATGTTTAAAATATTTAAAGGTCATTAGAAGGGAATGTTCTAAGCAGACTCAAAATAATTAGATTTATAGTACCTAGGAATTTCAAGGTTTGGTGTCTAAGAATGACGAATAGCAAAGATCGAGTGGTCATGGGTAGAGTGTCTAGAGATCATTCGATATTTGTATGATTATGTGAATTATGTGCCATGTTTCTATGTGACTACTTATAAGGATATGTGATTATGTGCACTAACTGGTTATGTGTAACATCCCGTAATTTTGATTAATAATATAATAATAGAAAAAAATATTAAAATTAGATTATGATTGGAATTGAAAATTGAATTAGACTAATGGGCCTAAAACCTGGAACAGATTCTAATATGGATAACTTGTAAGTTAAGATATAGGGATTTGTATCATTATAAATACATTATATTCGTATTCCTCGTTTTTAATATTAAAATTCGTAGGGCTCTTCTCAGCATAAATCAGCAGTCTTCTAAAATCCGTAAAAAACTCATCGCAAGTTGAAATTCAGTGATCCTGGAATTTTCGGAAAGTCTTTTTGTTCTCTACAACTTTCGTGGTTTATGTTTTTCGAGATAATGTCATTTAGAGGGTCAAAAAGGCTATATTTAGATTTGATCAGGCTTTGAGGTAAGTACTTTTTGACTTTTATTTTCGGAAAAGTTTTGATTCTCCGATTTTCAAATTTCGTATAAGATATAAGAATTTTGTTTCGAACTGTATAAGAAATAAGATACGAGAATCTTTTGAAACCCAGTCTCTACATTTTCGAACCCGTTCGTAATTTATGCTATAGTTCCGGAACTAGCCTTTGATAACCTTATTAGGCGCACAAGTGTTCAACTTTAGATACCTATTAAGGGCGCGTAATTATTGAACTTTAAATGCCGACCACTAGCAAAGTGTGGTATAAAGAATAAGAATAAGAATTAGATGCCGGCTACCGGCAAAGTGTGGCCGTAGATCAAGACTGTGGTATTTAATTAGATTTATCATTTCATTTTATTTTACTCTGTTATAAATTCTCCTGTGTTTTAAATTCTGAATTTTGAACTATAAAACTTTGGGTTGGATCTATTTTAAAAATTGTTTTACATAATTATTATTGTTTTGAGGAAAAAAAATATTTTATTAAAACACCCATTATGTTCCGGTTTAATAGTTAGTCAATTTGTACTTTCTGGGCTTTGTAGCTCATCCTTTTAATATTTTAGGTTTCGCCTAAGAGCTCGAGTTCGATATCATTAGAGTTTCGAGGACTTAGAATTGAAGTAGATTGACCTTTGGGCTTCCGCTGTTAGCTGCCCTTTCGTATCGTAACCTTTGAAATAGATTTCGAATTAGTAAATTGTATTTTGTACTAGTTTTGATTTAGAGTTAATAGTCTGGAAGTGCGGGCTGTTATAGTTGGTATCAAGAGCAGGATGTCTTTCGGAGTGTATTAGGTATGTGACTAGTACATTCCATAGGATGCGTTCCTGTGGACCCTAGTTTAAGTTTGACTTATAAGATATTAGTGGGCATAGACATAAAGGATTGTTGTGAATTTACGGACCAAATTCTTTTTTAAGGAGGGTAGTATGTAATATCCCGTAATTTTTAGAATTTGATTAATAATATAATAATAGAAAAAAAAAATTAAAATTAGATTACAATTGGAATTGAAAATTGAATTAGACTAATGGGCCTAAAATTTGGATCATATTCTAATATGGATAACTTGTAGGTTAAGATATAGGGCATTGTATCATTATAAATACACCATATTCGTATTTCTCGTTTTTAATATCAAAATTCGTAGGGCTCTACTCACCATAAATCAGCAGTTTTGTAAAATTCGTAAAAAATTCATCGCAAGTCAGAATTCAGTGATCCTGGACTTTTCGGAAAGGTCTTTTCGTTCTCTACAACTTTAGGGGTTTATGTTTTTCGAGATAACGTTATTTAGAAGGTCAAAAAGGCTATATTCAGATCTGATCAGACTTTGAGATAAGTACTTTTTGACTTACTTTTACTTTCGGAAAAATTTTGATTCTCTGATTTTCGAATTTCGTATAAGATATAAGAATTTTGTTTCGAACTGTATAAGAAATAAGATACGAGAATATTTTGAAACCCAGTCTCTATGTTTTCGACCCCGTTTGTAATTTACGCTATTATTCTGGATCTAACCTTAAATACTCTTATTAGGCACACAAGTGTGCAACTTTAGATACCTATTAAGGACGCGTAATTATTGAACTTTAGATGCCGACCACTGGGAAAGTGTGGTATAAAGAATAAGAATAAGAATTAGATGTTGTCTACTGGCAAAGTGTGGACGTAGATCAAGACTGTGGTATTTAATAAGAATTATCGTTTCATTCTGTTTTACTCTGTTATAAATTCTGCTCTGTTTTAAATTCTGAATTTTGAACTATAAAACTTTGGGTTGGATCTACTTTAAAAATTGTTTTACAAAATTATTATTGTTTTGAGGAAAAATATTTTATTTGAAAACCCACTGTTTTCCGGTTAAATATTTAGTCAATTTGTACTTACTGGGCTTTGTAGCTCATCCTTTTAATATTTCAGGTTTCGCCTAAGAGTTCGAGTTGGATATCATTGGAGTTTCGAGGACTTAGAATTATAGTAGATTGATCTTTGGGCTTCCACTGTTAGCTGCACTTTCGAATCGTAACCTTTAAAATAGATTTCGATTAGTAAATTGTATTTTGTACTAGTTTTGATTTAGAGTTAATAGTCTGGAAGTGCGGGCTGTTACATAATGTGATGGAGATGCATGGTAATAAGTGAATTCATGCATATGTGTTGCATTAGAGTCAAATAGTATAAAAGTCATTCGAGTTGTGTATAGAACCTTTATTAATGAGATTGTATATATGTGCAGGTTCAATAGAAGTTAGAGGAAAGACTCTTGCCATCAAAGTTGAGTAGGGGAGCTCAAGGTTGCTTTTGTGTAGCTAAGGTCGTTATGAAAGGCAAGTGCACCTCCCCTTCATAACTTATCTTAAGCAAGTGTTCTACACATTTCAAATTTATTTAAGCAAGTATCCCTCTTTCATACTCATTTTATGCAAATATTTACCCCTATTAAACATATATTATGCAAGTCTCTCAACCTTATCATCTTTGATTCCAATTTACTTTCACAAGGAAATGTTCATACTTATTGATGCTTTTAAATTCCATACGCAAGTACCCTACCATCCCACTTATAACTATTGCAAGTGATGTTCCCTTTCAAACTTACCTTATGCAACTGTTGGGGCATATCCTATTGATTATCGTAATGATCCTTTTTCGATGCTTTCTTCCTTAGTCATTAAATCATTGATATTTATCCTTGATGACCCCACTAGTGAGCGATAGTTTCCCTTGACAATGGAAAAAATTGATATCTTCACCAAGAATCCTTGGAATTTCTCTCTGGAATCAGTTTTATAAATGAAATTGCTTAAAAGAGATTTTCAAAAAAAATGTTTTGTGAGATTAGTGAATTGGACTAAGACGCAAGTCCCTTTCACATTTATGATATTAGACTTAAACGTTGCCCAGGAATCCAAATTAAAATTTGTTGGAACCCGGCGAGGTTCGGGATTACTTCGCGGCTGATCACCGGCTGTAATACGTAGCGTCAGAAAATAATTTTTTGAGCAATGATTTGATTTGAAAATGATTTTGACTTGAATAATGATGCCCCAACTTCGAATTACGAATTGCTATAATGTTAAATTTTGTCTTATTATATATCTTGTTGAGTATTTGGCTCACTTCTTGCTATTTATTCATGAATTTCAGCTAGCAAGTAGGGTTAGATTCAAGCAAACTGCTCGTAAGTCCTCTGGAGATGTTGAGGCTTATGTGAGAGCTCAGTTAGTATTAGTCGGCGATTGTGTGCGGACCGGTAGTTATGTAAAAGATATAATAGATGTTAGTGTTGGACTGTTCAAACACTGAACCTTTGTGATCTTGGATTTTATTATAAACAGTCGTTCGTAATAACTTATATTTCTCAGTTGATAATCTTTTAGTTTTAGTTTCAGGCTGTGACACAAACCGCCTTATTAAAGTAGAATGCCAGCACTATGGGGCTTGACTCTCTTTGTGTGTTATATTCTATGAGTCTAAGATCACTCACAGAATGATAAGATCACTCATCAAATGACATATCGATTATCGTTTGTCTGTGAAAAGCTTCAGTTATTTGAACTGTCTAAGTCTGAATTCGATAACTTTGAGTAAACTATTAGAGTAGGTGTTCTTGAGTCACTACTTGCAGAAATTCTTGAAATGGCATAGTTGTTTACTTCTCAAATTTAGTTTGCAGATTTCTCGAATGGGACTTCTCGAATCTAGCTTCCAGAATTCTCGAACATGGCTTCTCGAATCAGTCATCTCGGACTTCTCAAATTAGCTAATTCCGTACTTCTCGAATTAGTACTTTTTGTGCAAATCTCGAATTAGTTCATCTTACTTACTTCTCGAATGACATGAAAACTTCCCGAATTAGTACATTTGGACTTCTCGATTACTTCAGTATGGACTTCTCGAATTAGAACTTTGTGAGATTTTCCCTCTTTTTTGCAACTCCATTATTTGATGTTTTCATAATTTTTAGGTTATGATCAGGGAATCACTTCTAGAAATAGTACATACATTCATCTTTAAAATGTTGGAATTACATATATAGCCCTAATCTATGATACACTTTTTCAATTACCAGGTTTCCATAGTTACGTGGTTAACAGACTAATTTATAAAGTTAGTACTTAGATAGGCATGCCTATGTAGCTAACAAACTCCCTCAATATGTACGTAAGACCCTTAGTTAAAAATTCATGTATGATAAAAAGCCTATATATTATTCACTAATAATCAACTTAGGTTAATTTATAGAAGGGGGTTTAAATTAAAATTTTCAAGTTAATTCGTATTTGGGAGATAAAACATGAATACAAATGTTTATAATTTCGGGTGGTTTGTTTTTTGACTTGCCACATGAGGTTTATTTTTGAAGAAATAACTTGTTACAATTACAAGTGTAATCTCACAACTGCGGTTTACAGTGTTTCACTCAGAGGAAGATATCTCTCTCTCAAGCTCTCTGAGAATGTAAAACCTATTTTTTAAGTGAAACATCTACTTGTACTTCATTTATATATCACCAAGTTATAATTAATTTTAGACAATGCATATTACAGTCTTTGAGCTCCATCAAGATTGCCTCTTCATTCTCTTTCTCGTGACACTTGACAAATAAGGATGGATTACATCCTTATATGTTGCTCTGAATATCCCTCCAATCTGTCTTGCACGAAAATGGAATGTTTCTTCTTCTTCAGCATGCAAGATCACATGCAAAGTTTGTCTTGACTTCTCATTTTGTTTTCTGAGATTTCCATCAACCCATTTATTGTAATGGTCCTAGGTTTTGATCATTATCACGTCACTATCAATAGTTGTGTATATTCTTATCCACTAGAAGTTGCCAGCTATATAATTCCTTAGCCATTGGAAGTCTCTTGTTGCAGCTTCCCTTGCCATTTATATTTGCATGCTTAGCATTTAATGGGCAGATCTTAATAGCAGTTGATGTCATTCCTTCATTTAGCAGTCGAAGGCTTACTTCACTTAATCTGAATTACATGACATCAAATATGTACACTTAGCCACCCTATTCTAGATTATCCATTGAGTCAACATTACTTCTGAATGAATAACTACATTGCTATCTGTTTATAGGAGTCTCATAGAAAATATTACATAAACCCTATCACTTGATGGACTACTCCTTCAATGAATATCTTTTAGGATGGTTAGTCATTGAAGGTTACAGATTTCCTTAATTTAATTATGTAATGTAATTTGTTTATCATCAGGGTTTAGGCTTGATTCCTAACAATCTCCCCTAATTTATGACTTATAGAATTACAACCATAAATTAAAGCCTTGATGATAACAAAACACATTCTTACACATAGAATTTAAAAGTGCATAATTGTGTTATGTTAAGCTATAGATAAGTATGGTGTACAAGGAAATAAATTTTTAAGGAAAAGATGTTACTCTGAAAGTAGCTCCTTCATCTTGAGCATGTGAGAGAATGATTTTTTCCAGAATCTTTTGCTATTTGATATTTTAATTTATCCTTTTAGAAAATATCCTTTAATCCTTCACCCAAACAGTTTAGTCTCTTTAGAGAAATATTGAATCTTCATTAATTTTTTGAAGTGTTAGACTTCTGACATTTTGCATCTTTTGGTGAGTTTGAGCATGCCTTTATTTCTAAGATATTATCCTCCTTTCAAGAATTAAAGCAGAAGTTACAAGTTGATAATTCATTTCCTTGAGGTCAAACACTGACTTTGTAAACAGCTCTAAGATGGAATGCAACCTTCTAACTTCCTGGATCTTGTTTGGATGAATTTTGTTTAGGAGAATGCTCATCTATGTTGGCTGAATGTATGATTGAGTCATTTTCCTCAGACCCCTTCTCTGAATTAGAAGATCTGTTTTCTTGAGGACTGATTTGTCTAGATCTTTATTTTTTTAAGGCCTTAAGATCCCTTTATGAAAGAAAGATTGTTGTAAAATTTTCATAGGATTGATAGACTTCTTATTGGACAGAACTAAATCCTCATTAAATCCAGTAGTGGCTATAATTGCAAAAATTGAACCTATGTTCTTCCTTGTAGTTATGTATGTTCTCTTTTTATTGGACTTTTTGACTACTTCTCATCTTTCGGTTGTATATCTATCCTTTTAGCTAGCTTCAGTAATTGATTTGGGACAGAATTGTCACCAAAACTCAATAAGTTTACAAGACTTCAGCCTAAGCCAGTTCATAGTCTCCATGTTTTGTAAAAAAGATTTTATTTTGAGCCATTACTCCCCCTTTATTGATGCACTATTATCCTTCTAGCAAACTTTAATCCTTGATGTCCCATGCTCCCTTTTATCTAAAAGAGGAATTTCAGAGGAAGAGATTTACAGAGTTCTCTTTAGCTCCACCTCATCTACAGACTTCTGCCCCCCTCAGTTAGAAAAATCTACAGAATTGTTTTTCTTTTTGCTTATTATTCCTCCTTAGCTAGATCTGCTCCCCCACATCTAGAGCTATAGACTTTTATAGACTTCTGGAGACTTCTCCCCCTTTTTGTTAGCATCAAGGGTTTAAAGCACACATTGCATCAAGATTATATAATTCACTTGAGGATTTGAGAAGATCGACTTTCTCCAATAGAGTATGAAGTTTTGTGCAGCTAGAATGTGACATATAGGCATGTACTTTGCAGCAGTCTCCTGATATAACACTTAAGAATATTTATATTGCATCCATCTATACCTACATTCTCTCATTTTCTCTATTTTCTTGCATCGAGGGCTCCTCATGGGTCACGCACTTCACACCCTTACCATTACCTTATAAGGTGGAATTCTCGACATTCACTCCCTTCCCTCAGACCTAGAAGGATTATAATGATTGTGTTCAGTAATCTTTAGAACATTTGCAGAATTTACTATTATCAATTGTTATAAGATAGCTATTGAGGCAACACTTTTGTCTTGTCAATGGCTATGCCAGTAGGCTACATTGGAGAACTACCACTTATCAATGGCTCAATAATAGCCATTGAGGAAGAGAAGAAGATAAAAGTTGAGAGTTTCATATTAGTTAAGATCTTTGAAAACTGATTCAAACTTTAAGAGCACAGTTTAATTGTTTATGAATGAAATAAAAGACTGATGTTCCAACTTATCATCCAGAGGATGATGAATATCAATTTTAGGATAAACTGTAATATTATAATATTGTGACCCCAAGAATTGTAATATTGTGAAAGATTGGGTATTTAACCATCAGTCATGAGAAGATCGGATGAGCTATATGGGCGTATGTTAGAATCTATTTTCATATTTCACTTGAACTGAATTTGAGCTATGATTATTCATAGATAGAGATCACATCAATCTGAATTTAAGAAGGCCTTTGTCTCAAGAATTTAGATGCCTCATGTTATAAAGTGAACAGTTGTACTCATAGGAGGAATGATATAGAATCAAGGCATTAATGTCACTACAAGAAAATGATTAATAGACATCACCCTTCTGACATAACATTTTCAACTGATATTAAAGATATGTTTTACATCATTTTCCAAAGAAATGATGTTAAATAGGTTTTTAGACGTCTGTTATACTTATAACCGATGTCTAAACTGGTTTTTAAAAAATTTAAAAAAATACGCGGAAAGCTTTCAACTCTAAAGATAAACACAATTCAGATTTATTTCCCCCTTACAACTTTTAAACTTCCCCCGCCTCCCAAAACTCTCTCGACTCTCACGATGAACAAATCCACATCTCCGCCCTCAACAAATCAACATCTCTGCCCTCAATCTAGAACCCACACCTCTCCCTTAACCCTCAAATTAAAACCCCTAATTTGAAACCTAATTAACTCGAACCCTAGCTTTTGCTTTCAATTAAACCGTTTAATTTGTGTTAAATAGGTGCTGAGGAAGATCCAAATTGGTCGATTATGTTATTACCTACCTCAAATATGCTCAAATTTGTAAGTGGTTTTCTAATTTCTTCTCAAATTAATTTCAATATTTGGTTTTTAATTAATCTTTTTTAGCGGATTAGCTGATTTTTCAGCTTGGGTCATCTACAAAGGAAGCATTTCTTCACTTTTAATGTTATATGCATGTGTGTGTCTTTCTTTTTTGAATATGTGCATCCTTATTCAGATCTACAAACCCTGTTTTTAATGTTAGTAACTAGATTTTTAGGTTATATCCAGGAGTTTGAGTACATTTATGACCACTAGCCTGGTAAAATTGGTTCTTAATTCTTTTGTAACTTCTGCTTTTTTATATTTTGCACTATTAAAGGTGTTAGAACAGTTATATGCTGTAAAACATGTTTATTTGTTCTTAATCACCAAAATAAAGGAGCTTGTAAATTTACAATGTAATATCAACACCTTCTCATATCTCAGGTCTTGTTACATGTCTTTTCTTTTAATCTCTTATTTTCCATGAATATCTAGTGAGTTCAAATTGATCCTATTCATGAAGAAACTCTAAATTATACACTTTACATATCCTATTTTTACTCTATTTTTCTATATATAACTAATTAAAACAACCTGATAGCTTGTGCATCCTTGTGTTCAGTTTCTGAATTCCCTTTCATTTATTTTCTGAAACTGTACGATTTTTACTTATCGGGTCCCCATTCAAGACTGGACAAACTATTATATGAAACTCATTATTGTTGGTGCTAGTTCTTGTCCTCTTATGAGAGAGGTACAAATTTAGGCTTCTTGTTTCTAAATATGATGAATTTTCTTTCATCTTCTATGTATATTGGGATCTTGTTGCTATTCTTTTTTATTGTCTAATTAATTATTTCTCGTATGCATTGGAAGATTGCAGATATTGTTAAAAATTGTGACGACAACCCATAAAAATACGTGTTACAAATACATTTAAGGTCATCAATTTTTTTCATTGGGTTTTTAGTGTAGATGGTGTTTGTTGCCAACTTAATGCATACTTTTTTTCGTAATGTTATGATTTTATTAAGTTGCCTAGTCTTGTAGTTGGATTTTTTGATTTTATGTATGTCCAAGCTAACAAATATTTCCAATCTAACAAATATTTCCAGAAGTGAGAGAGTAGACTATAATAAATCTATTAATAGGTTTATGCCGGAGCTGTAACTAAATAATAGTTTATAGAATGGAACTTGGAAGAAGTTCATCACACGGTCTCATCACTCGTGTGGATGTGGGAATTTGAATAATATTTGTAACCGAATAATTAAAAACTGATCAAAAATTTATTAGTATACTTGTCTTCTATTGTTTCTTGAGTTTAGAAAATATTTTGACTAACTATGTTGATTGTGTAGCAATTATCTTAATTTTTTGTCAGATATGAGCTCTATACAAAGAGCATTGCAGTGAATAAATACATAAGCTTCCTATATATAGCTTTAATATTAGCTTAGCTTATTACGACATCTCTGTTTTGTATTTTTCCAAATTATTTTGGATCAAGAACCAAAGTCTCATGACTCACTTATAAGATCTTTTGCTTGTAAGATATGTTGCTTCTAACTTAAGTTGTGCTACCTTTAGCAGCTTTTTTATGTATTTTGTTAGAAGTTCTGGCCTATTTCATTTTCTTTCTCCTATCAAGGAAGACTTTTGCACTGTTTGGTTAGTTGATCATCAATTTAAAAGTTTGGTGTACATGTGAGTAGAATGAAACACATGCTACATATATTTGTATTGTACTAGTGTACGGTGTTAATGAACATTCAAGGACTCGTAAAAAGGAAGCTATTTTGTTATTGCACTTGAGGATCCCCGAAAAACTGATGATCAAGAACTTGATGACTTCAAGCTGCTGCAAGTTGAACCTGATGCCTCGTGTTACATATTATAGTGGATGAGCATGAACTGATAGCATGTTGGAGGGGGATATTAGTGTGTTGTTTATGGAAATTCGGTCATCAAAAAAATTATTCAAAAAGACTAGTATGGGAATTTCGTTGTGATTTCAGAATTATGTTTATAATTTTGTCGATGTTGTATATTGAAATGCTCTATATTATTTTCATAATGAGAAATAATTTTTTAGTTGTTTATATATAATGTGACTGATTCTTCTCGTTTTTATTTTTGTTATTATTGGTGCATATATATATATGTAACTATATACATCAGTTATTGACTAATATTTTATTATGTCTAGTACATTGTTTCTATTGATAGAGAAGTGTTGTTGTATATCTCAATTAACATCGTTTCTTTTTTTTCACATCAGTTAATAATTGATGTCATAGTACGTCCAATACATCGATTGTTTGGCTAAAAATGATGCATTACATTGTTTTTCACATCAGTCCAGAACCGATTTAAAAAATACGGACTATTCTCTACACCCTCCTAGATATCGGTTTTTAGAGTTTTCTACATCGGCCTAGAACTGATGTCTATTGGCTTTTTTTATAGTAGTGTGTGGTTATGTGTATGTTTTCTTCATTTTTAAGAAGCTCCAGTAAACTAGAAGGGATTTGAATGTATCTTCCACTTAGATTACATTCTTAAACCCTGGTTCCCTTTGGAAGGGACCACCACAATTATGGGTTTCTTATTTTGATAAATCAAAATAGTTTTACTTATTGTCTCAACACTTTAGAGAAGTGTATCATAGACAATATTTGTGAGGTCTGTTGTTCAGTCAGGCTTAACCTTCATTTGAATTGGAGTGAATTTGAATGATTTCCTCTCAGAATTATCATTCTCAAACCATAGAGCCATTGCAGGTCTACTTGCACATACAATGTGCTAGATTTCTAAGGGCTTCACTAAAGAGTGATGAAACCCTTGGTTGTGAAGTGGCATCATAAAGGTCTATCTCAGCATATAGCCTCTAGCCAATTCCGAATTGGGGTTCCGAGTTGGAAATCACAATACAAGCATAGTGTATCATGAATGTTTGGCTTAGCAATGAAGCGGGTAATTGCATTTATTAAAACAAGAATCTCCAACAAGTTGAACTTCTTGATTACAAAGAAAGTTTTGATCTTTAAAGAAGAATTTAGTCAGATATGAGTTTTGGCAACATTTTCTTAAAGGTAGAAAATATTTCAAGTGATAAACTCTCCATTGCAAGTAACTATTTCACACTGGACTCTATTGGTCTGTGAGATAATTCCTTAAGACAGGTAGATGTTCAAGATATTAACTAGTGTCTTTGAGGGAGAAAACTAGATGTTGTACTCGGGAAATATAATGCAGGTATTTTTTTTCTAAGAGAAGCTGATTGTATCACTCAACTCACAGGTTCTGTTTTTTTACTATTTTCTTTGTAAACTGACCGCTTATGTTTAAAGAGTTCAAGATAGAAGGTGGTTAATAACTTATGGATTGCCTTAAAGTTACTCTTTAAGGTCAAGTTATTTACTTCTAAATAAATAAGTGATTGTGTGTTTGATTATCTTTATCTTCATTCTTTCATCAAATTGACCAACTGCAAATGTCTATCCACTATTGACTAACAATAATTATTAGGATAAAGATTCTTCAAGAAAGTAGTCTCATTGATATGTTATGTGAATTCTGAAAAGATTCAAGTTCTAACAGAATCATAATGACAATGAGGAAAGCAAATAATGAAGAGAAGATTCATATATCAACATGCAGATAATCATAAAGCATATTTACATTAAAAAGTTCTTTTAAATAAACACTTCCATCCTAATCAATCTTAGCATCTAAGAATATAGACTCTACTATTGGAAGAGGAGGAAGCACTTCCTTGATTGCCACTTCCATTGTCATTCCTTCGAGAGTTGGCGCGAGCAACAGTTGCTTCCCTGGCTCTCTTTTCCTTGATTGTTGTATGAATGAGGGCTAGGACAAAAGGTATCTCTTCCTCTGTGGTAGGACCACTGAATATCATTTCTTCAATTACAATTTTGTTGATGTCATTAAGGAAGATAATTGACATTTTGAAGAGAGATGGAGGTTGAGAGATGAAGGTGAAAGAGAGGTGATGAAGGAGACGAGTAAATAAAGATCAAGAAAGTTTATGACTGAATATCTAAGGTTAGGAGTCCCTTAAATAATTTATTGAATCTTGAGATATACTTCAAAAGGTACACGGAGTAAACGGGTGGGCAAAATAATATTTCATGGTGAAAAACTGTAAAGTCCAAATGATAATAATGTGATGATTTAATATACTGTGACACTAAGCTCATTTATTCACAAATGAAATACATTCAGGGACTCAATACACGGGATTCAACGATTATCACTCAGTCACCCAACAGACATATCATTTAACCGATGGATGTGTATTAAAGTTAATGAATAAACTTTTTACCGCAAAGACTGAAAGCTAGAGCGTGGTGACCATGATGTGTAAAAAAGGAGATAGATGAAAATCTGAATTCAAAAAATAGATAAATGATCTAATTTTTAGCGGAGATTGGACTGTTTGTTCCTTTTTCAAAGCTGGGTAACACTGATATACTAACATGAATGCTAGAGCATAGTTATCAAGACTGATTAGTCACAAATCATGCAAGAATTTTCTTTTGTCTAGATATCCATCATCAGTCATATGTAAATAAGATCATAAATGACCATGCTCTCAAAACTTGTTCACTCTTTCTAATAAATGACTCCTTATGATATGACATTTCATACTTCCTTCTCTCAGGATTTATTGCTTCATTATTCCTGCATTATTTTCTGAAAAACCTTTTAGTTCACTTAAGAGTGAGTTACACTGTAAAATCCAGAGAATAAACCATGAGTTTGCTGAGCTAAGTCATTACTTATTCAAGAATGGCAGTATTCAAGGAATTTAACATTAAGCAATTGACTTGTGTTCATCATATTTAAATTATGCAAATGCATAATTATTACTGATTAGGGATGTCAAGACACATTGTAAGAGAGTGACTAATTTTGACTAGTTATCTCAACCAACACTTCTTTGTTACCTTTATAATAAAAAAATATTATGATCTCCTAATAGTTAACAAGTGATTATTAATATGCCTTGCTACTTGATTCCTAAGTTGAAATTTTCAACCTACCATTGACTGTGTAGTGAGATCGTTCAACTTAGGGATTCTTAAAACTTGTTTTAAGTATATGATCTTGATTCTTAGAAAAGAACCAGTCACAGACAAGTTCAGCTAGATTTCACTTCTAGAATATAAGCAGATTCATGAGAGAAATCATTACTGCTACCGATAAAATTTGCTGATAAAATGGTATATGTTAAGTATAAAAAATTGAGTAATAGCTCAAGAGCATCAGTCTATGAAAGCGTTCTTCATATATAACTTAATTCTAATCATAAATTTTATCACATCATGAAACCTAGTCACAAGACTAATTATCAGTATTTACTGGTTTCAACTAAACAGCGATATATCAATGATCAACTTCATCAGTGTTTATCAGTTAAATCTTGATAAATGATTATTGTTACAAATAAAAATGTTATAGTTTACTTTTAAAACACAGAGTTTGGTGAGGACTTTGTATCTTTGAAGTCATATTGTGTAGTCTACTCATAGTCATTGAAAAACAATTATATCGATGGCTAAGAACTAGCAGTTAATATATATATATATATATATGACATGTTTATCAATTGATAGATAACATATATAGACTCTCAGTGTTCATTTTGACTATCAATGGCTAACATTATCCATTGATAATGTTAGAGCAGACTTAATCAAAGTCATAACTTTCATATATGGCATTGGAAATTGGATAGGAATCTTATTTGAACACTTGGCTATTGAACAACATGAAACACAATTTCGTCCATTGATATAAATCATCAGAAATTGTGACATGTAAAAACTTTTACAGCAAACATCCAAACTATGTGCTATGATTATTAAATGAATAAGCATGAGCTGATTTTGAAAATTCACAAGCATCAAACTAATTAAAGAATGGGTTTTCATAAAAATTCATAGCATACAATATGGCTACTTAAAACATATATCTAACAAGGATTAAAGAGAGTTTGGTATACCTAGCCTGCTTACCAACTTTGTGAAAGTGGATTCTGCTTTGTAGAGATATCTGATTATGTTGATGTGCTTGATTCCTTACTCTTGAACAGAAGATATAGTTACGCAAAGGCTGTAGTGTTGTCACAATAGTATGGAGTTCATTCCAACTGCAAACCATAGTCAATAAACTGAATTTTTGTCTATGAGTTATGTGAACATCATCATCCAGCTTCAGTGTCTACATTCTCATCAGTAGAGACTGACACACATATTTCAGCTTTATTACAAATTCAAGAGTTTAGTCCGACTTCTAGATGATGACAGCTCCTTGTAGATTTTATCCTGTCATTATTACAAAATACACAGTTTGCATCTAGATAACCAGTTAGATCAAACTCAGAGTCTCTAGGTAATCAATTTCTGAGAATTGATGTTCCTTTAAGATATCTGAATAAATACTTTAACGTTTTTGATTAAGAGTATACTGTAGATAAACTAAGAAGTAAGCATAAAACTTATGATGAATATAATCATTGATCTACAGTGAGCTTAAATATAAAGAGAACCAACTTAGCTCTTGCATCTTGAAATGTTTGCACAAGTATTCATTTCATATAGATCAAGAATTAGCATGAGTGATTTTGCAGACATAATCAGTTAAGTCAAATATCTAAAGAAAAACATGCATAACCAGTAATTGACTTATAAGGATTTCATCACTCCCTTTATTTTCCCGAGCATCAAGAAAATAAGTAAGCTCACTCATCAAGCTCATTTTATATTTAATTTTAATAATAATTTTGATGCACTTTTTTCAAGATTTATCAAAAGTAGAATCAAGGGTTATATTATTCACATAAAAAACCCGTTTCTTCTTGCTCTCTCCATCTTCTCTCTTGGTGGCTAGGGTTTTAGTAAAAGTCTTGCACACAAAATCAGCCACACAAGAGATATTATATAGAGAGTGGAAAAACGAATTATAACTCTTAACTAATTAGGAGTTATTATTAATTCGAAATTCCTATTTGTATTATAATTAAGTCTCACTTAATTATTTAACAAATAAATTTCATAATTAATATTAGTAAATTTGAATATCATTATTTATCTAATTAATTAAGTCAAACTTAATTAATATTATAAATAATTCAAATTACTTTAATTTAATTTAAATCTAATTTAAATTAAATAATCCTTCAAGCATTCTTAGTGTGTGACCCTATAGTTTATTATTACGTTGGCAAAGAATTTTAAATCTAATTTAAAATCGTACACAATAAGCGGCATCTAGTAATACATCATTGCTACCCGAGTAATAATAATTCAATCGGTGATCGATTAAACCTTTTGTGAATAATATATAATGCAATATAATCTCTTTAACCAAATATTATAGATTAAACTAGAGGCATATAATGTGTCATCCTCATCATAGTTCAATCCAAGTTTCCTTGATCAATGAGTAGACTATCATATCAAATCAACATTTGAGCGTGGCCACGCATTTCTAGTCTAGCTCACACAAGAGGCCAATAATATCACTCCTAAAATAGGAGGGTTAAATCCCATGTAGATCATTCATATTTCTCATATGATTTGTTAGGTCCACAACACTGTAGAAGGGGGTTGAATACAGTATTTATACAATCAAATTGATTTAACACAAGTATGTAACAAAGATCAAGTATATTCAATAAATTCTGTAATAATATGAACTGTTGTTCTCTCTCAATGATGAACAAATATCACTAAGAGCTGCTAGGTTACAATGTATAATCTTCTCGATAAATGATAACACATATAGTGTAAACCCTAAGTCTGTGTTTATATAGTACACAGTTACAAGATAACTTCTAATTGATATGAAATACAATTCTATCTCCTAAAAT
This sequence comes from Apium graveolens, assembly GCF_009905375.1. NCBI lineage: Eukaryota > Viridiplantae > Streptophyta > Magnoliopsida > Apiales > Apiaceae > Apium > Apium graveolens. The sequence goes on along the minus strand of NC_133649.1, from coordinate 177,467,505 downwards.
ATATCAATCAGATATCTTCTACAAGTCTTCCAGTCTTCTAACTCTTTCCATGCATATCTTCTTTTATTTTAGTCTCGATCTTCTCCTGTAAATCAGCTTCATTCCTTAAACTGAAAGTCTTCTCGCACTTAAGTTCTGATATAACCTTAAGTTCTGATATTAAGTTCTGACTTCTAGTAAGTCTTGATTCGAGTAAGTCCTAATTTGTCCTGTTGTTAAGTTCTGAAAATTAAACACAAATCATATTAGACATGACATCTCAAATATATCTGACAATCTCCCCCAACTTGTAAATTATACAAAATATACAAGTTAATAGATTTGATGATGTCAAAAACATTTAAGTACAAATGCAAATAAGAGTTTAGCTAGATAACTAACTACAACTTACAGTCCTTGTAGCTTTTACCAATCTCACTGAGTCAATCTGAATCCAAAGTGATTCTTGACAAAGTTTGATATCGGATTTTCTTCTTTATTCCTCAGGACTTGAGCTATTGTAGTCTTGACTTGCTTCATCTCTTCATCTTGACTTCAAATCTGGTAGATTGCAGTCCTTAGAGTAGAGATATGGTTTCTTTCTAAACCATCATTCAGTCCTATTACCCTTGGATGAGAAGAATCTTTATTGTAGCATAGACATTTCTCTTTCAGTATCACTTCAAGCTTAGCAGAATCCTTCTTCATTGGAATCTCACTTCCATCATCTTCAACAATATTAGGAATGAATTATGTAACCCTTGAACCATAAATTCTAGCTTTATCTCTTATGGTCTTCAAATTGAAATTTGACCATCTCCTGGTAATATCAGACTTTACCTCTAAAAGGTAATGAAAGAATTGAAGTTCTTTCAATGATTTGTTTAGCATGTCTGATTCTGGCATCTGATATGTCCTTCCATCTTTAAGAAATAGAATAAGATTTTCTTTGACATTGTGCTTGTCATGAGCATCCAGTACCACTTGAACAGAGATAACCTTATCAAGATGTTTCTGTGTAACATCTTCAAGAGGTTTGTCAGTTAACAAAAATGGATCTCTTGTAAGCACTTTAACTCCTATCTTGATCTTAGCTTCATCAGAACCTAGTCCAGCTCTGTCTCTTGCTTTTCTGGCTTTCAATCCAACAGTCATCAAATCAGATAACAATTGGCTTTTCTTGAGATCTGATGGTTTGACATTCTTCCATAGGAATTTCTTTTTGTCAGCTACTTTCATCTTTTCCAAATCAACTTGAGCTATGTCAGAGGTTGATGTCTTGATGACCTTGTTAGAACTTGTTGTTTCTGTTGTAGCTTGTAGTTCTTCACTCTGAATAACTTGAGCCTTGTCAGAGGTTGTCTTTGATTCTTCAGAAATCTTCCTTCTTTTCAGAGTTTGTACATCTTCATCTTCATCAAAAGTATCATCAGTAACTTGAACCATTTTGCACACTGGTTTTATCAGTAACTTCATCAAAAGTACTCATCAGAACTTGATATCAGATTTTGATTTTGAACACTTGCTATCAGATTTTGAGTTTGAGCAGCTTCAGAACATGTCTTCTTTTGAGTAGAAGATTTTCTTGCATCAGTATTTAGTTTCCTTGAAGAAACCTTGCTGCTCTGCCCTTGACCTTGACCTCTACTCTTATCAGAGTTTCCCTGGTCATCATCATTATTATCTCTTTTCTTCAGTATCTGAGTATTAGAGCATTTGGACTTAACTATCTTCTCCCCCTTTTTGGCATCATCAGGTAGTAGGAGAGAGAGAAGAAGTTCAACTGAAGATTGGATTTCATCCAATTGAGCTTTCCGAGAGGCTTGATTTTGTAGGACCTCAGTAATTTGGGTTTGTTGCTTCTCTTGCATCTTCTCAATGGCTTCAACTTTCTCAGAAATAGGTCTAATAAACCTCTTTTTGTCAAGCTTGGTCTCCATATCCAGCTTTTCAGCCTTTTCAAGAAGTTTGTTAACCTTTTCATGAGTAGCAGAGTGTAGACCTTGAAAATTTTTAGTAGACAGAACTGTGAATTTGAGTTGTTTCTTGAAATCAGAATTTGTGAGCAACTCATCAGCTTTTCCAAATTGGTCTGTCAGTACTTTGGAGCTTGGAATGAAATCAGTTTCATTCCACTTCTTGGTCTACTCCACACCTCTGTGAGTATCTTCCCAAGGAATAGGAGCAGCTTGCTCAACAAATTTCTCAAGAAGTGCTTCCTTTTCCAGAATGGGAGCTGGAGTATCAACAGAAACACTATCTCCAGTACTGGAAGAAGACTCATCATTCTCTGATAAGACAAGTGTATGTGAGGCAATGAGAGATTTTGGAACTACCTCATCTAAATTCTAATTTTCAGGTTCCTGATCAAGAATTGGTGTGGATGGTATCTCAACATTTAAGATTGGAGAATGAGTTGGAGATGTATGAGCTGCTGTAGGAGCTTCCAGATAAAGAACAGTAGGAATATTCAGATTGTTAATATCTATTTCAGAACATGTTGCTTGTTCTTCAGCATCATTTGTTGCTTTTATTGGAGAGACAAGAGGGGTGAGAACTGTATCAGGAATAGTGTCTTTTGTTTCTGGAAAGGATTCAATGATAATTGGCTCTTTGGAGATCAGAGATTCCTGATCCCCTTCCTCAGCTTCTTCAATATCTTCTGATGGAGGCTTAGCCAAATGCCTCATAGCCCTCATTTTCTTCAATCTCCTTGATAGTGAAGGAGTTGTTTGAGCATCAGAACTAACAGTTCTCTTTCTCTTTCAAATTACTTGAACCCTCAGCTTCAGCATTTATCTATTGGGTTGACCCTTCAGCTTCTGCTTCTTTCTGAAAAACCACAGTTTCAGCTTCAACACTCACAGGTTCTGATGCATGAACCTGTGCTTCCTCATCTTCAGATTAATCCCTTAGAATCATCTTTCTTCTCCTTGGTGGAGACTTAGGAACAGACTTTGTTCCAGAAGGTTTGGATCTTGATGCTTTAGCAGTTGGTTGTTGTTATGAAGATTGAGCTGATGGTTGGAAGTAAGTTCTGATGGTAGGTTGAATTGGTTGAGGTTGAGAGGTGGCTGGTTGTGTAGTTGTTGGTGGTGCTGATGGAGGTTGGGTTGGTTGAACATCCGGTTATAAGGCAGCATAGGTGGCTGGATCAGTATTTACCAAGACTTGTTTGACAGAAGTAGGAATTTGGAGGGTTATCAAAACAGTCTTCTTATTATCAGTAGATAATAAGTCAGTAAAGGCTCTTTTAGCAAGTTTAAATGGTTCAATTAACACACTTGCTAGTTGGGGTGCATCAGAGCAATAAAAATTATAAATAAGCTGACAGAATCTAGCAAAGTAAATTGTATTTCTATCTTCTGTCATCCTATCCCCAATAAATCCTAAAATAGCACTTGTATAACCAAAATGAGTTTGATTAATGAGAGCATACCCGATTTGTTGACTGAGAATTGGGATTGCATCAAAATTAGAACATTTGTTGGCAAAAGCCTTTGTGATACAGTCATAGAAGAAACTCCTTTCCCTCCTTATGTGAGGTCTCTTCAATTGACCCAGCTTCGCCAAAGTCTTTTCATACCCCAGATTGGCCATCATCTATTGAAGAGTTGGCTCCTCAACTGTTGAACTGTAGACACAGTTTTCTGGCAATTGTAAAGCCTATCGAACTATAGCCAAAGTCACTACATGCTCATCCTCCCCTGTTGAAAAGATAATACTTGGGGACCCATGAGCACCACCATCATCATACATGCCACTTCTCCAAAACTCCAGCACTTGAGTTCCAGAGATTGCTTCTGGTTGGGTCAAAGCTTACCCAATCTCAGTGTTAGCAAGGAAGTCCTGAATGAAATGAAGTTCTGATAGAGCTTCACCCTTGCTCAGTATAACCAAGTAGTTGTTGGAAACAAACTTAGCTCCATTGAAAATAATGTCTTTGGGTGCCATTTCTGTAATAAATAAGTGAGAAAATAGAGTGCACACAAGGTGTTTGATAAAAGTCCTGTAAGAAAAAGCTTTAGAGAATATTAGAGAGAGAGAGAATAAGAGAGATTAGAGAAAGAAAAGTAGGTAAAAGATTATAAAATCTTTTAACTCCCATATTTATACTCTCTTTTTGACAACTGTTATGATTGAAGCAAAACATACTTTAGACACATGACAGCATATCATTAGTCAAAACATTATTAGTGGGCACGGGTACTAAGCAGTAATAAATGTGCACATACAGTGTTTCAAGGAAAACACACTTCCCACTTACTAAATGATTATGACTGTTTTTATCTCACCTAATTATATTCTGATTAAATATGACCATTACAGTATTTACCACAAATAAGTCAAGTAAATAAATATTACCACGTAAGCATCAGAGTTTGCATCAGGATTTAATATCAGAACTTGACTCTTATCAGATTTTAACAGTCATCTGAATATGGCTTCTTTACTCAAAAAGTGAATGTTTGTTTCTGTGATTCTTCATACAAATACTGACTTGTTTCTTCAGAGTTTAAGCATCAGAACTTCCATCAGAACTTGTCCTCATAATTTATGCATATGATACTTAATTGTTTGTTTAAAACAATTTAAGCACCACAGTAATTTTCATCATTCTTATGGAGTGATAGTGTGTGCAATTGCAAAATATCAGATAAAGAGTAAAGTTTGATAAACTTCAGTACATCTTAGAAATAAGGCATAACTAAGAAAAGTGCTTCAAATCTGTCATTAATAATGAAGTCTACTATAAAATAAATTTATGCAAGAATCCACCTCCACTATTTGTGCTCATTTTATGCATCTTTTAACATTCTTTTTCACAGTGGCTTCTCAGTGTAAGTGAGTCACAACTGCTATCAGAATATATACTATTATCAGTGTATTTCTCCAGTAATCAGAGAATGTGAGAAGTCATCAAAAAAAATTTATTTGCTTTTCTAATGCATATAACTTAATACCAGCAATGCACTTGGGTCTTCCCTTCCACATATTTACTCTAGATCTCAAAGGAGTACCTGACTTCAATTTTCTTTTCTTTTTTATTCTTTTGATAAGTGAGGCTTATTAAGCATGTGGTTCATCCTTAAGATTTACTGACATCAGAATTTGACAGATAAGAAGCAAGGATCTAGTTTGTGACTTAGTAATAAGATACACAAAGTAAATTTAACTAAGCTCAAAATAAGAATTTGCTTGTGTTAATGAATTTCCACATAAACAACTAATTCAAACATGGGATTTCTAGTATGTTAAAGACTACTAGGTCAGCATCTAGCACAGTAATCCTAATTGGATTGAATAGTCACAGAACATTCAAAACACTATCAGAGTATATAGATCCACATGAGATAACAATCAGTATTTAATATTACAATTTAAGCACAGATTACATAAAGATAAGACAATCTGTAAACACTGATCATAAAGTCTGATGCATGAGAACAAAAACTAAGCAGATTTTGAGAAAGAACCTGAAACCTGAAAGGCATATGTCATAGCCTATTTGTTTATTCGAGGATTTAACTCAACTCAAATAAGAATGTAACAAGTAAATAGTGAATCTATCGTCAAAGAGATCTCTCAAAGTAACATTTCTCAAAGGATTAAGAAACATTGTTCATCTATAGACTTGAGGAATTAATTCACTGGAAGAAGTTCAAGAAATCGATCAAGCCTCAGTGATATAAATCAAGATTGTGGATTTAATCAAGTGTCACAGATCTTGTCAATGTATCAAACAATTACAGGGATTTAATCTGAAGAAAATCAAGTTATTAAAATCAAGATATGAAGAAACGTCACAGAAGTTAGTCATTCCTGAACCAGACAGTACATCGAGTGTCAACATTGAAGTGGTGGAATTGATTCATAATATTCAGAAGATTTTCAGAAGAATAGTTGCAGTTCAAGAGTAGTATTAATTCTCTCTTAATTAATTAAGTCATATAATTTAATTAAGAAAATAAATTATATCTGCAAAGATTAATTTATTGATTAATTGAATTAATTGATTAATTAATTTTGAATTAATATTATTGATTTTCAGAAGTGTATTTGAATTAAAATCAGTTTTAATTCAATAAGACAATTAAACTTGAATTGGCATGACAATCCAGATTGTCGTACCGATTGTCATGCCAGGTCATTTCTAATTGTCTCACCGAAAGTTCTAGCAGGGAGGAGAATTGTCTTGCCAGTTTAATTTGATAGTCTTGCCAGTTCATTCAATAGTCTTGTCGGAAGTCATACCAGTTCATTCAATAGTTTCACCGATTTTCTTGCCAGCACAATTAAATTCTATTGATTGAATTATAAATGTCAACAACATCATACAATCAAGACCTATATTGAATACACTCCACTACTCAAGAACAGACAGAACAGAGCAGCAGAAACTTTTCATCTTCAACTGTTAAATTCAAGAACATTAATTTCTAGCATTTATAGTTAAATCTAAACCACTAGAAATCATTCGCTTGTTCTTGTGTAACTATCTAGCGGATCAAATCCCTAGAACTTAATCTCAAATTGCTTTTAGCATTTGATCTTTTTATTGCAAAAATAGAAAAAGTTCATGTCAAATTTATTCTAGATTTGTGATAATTTATTTGAGATTAATCCCTTGTAATCGATACTGTTGTTGTAACACCTTTCAAGTTTAATAATAGTTTTATTTAACTTGAATTTTGTTTCACTTTTTTATTTCGCATTAAATTCGATTAAATGGTATAGTTTGTATTCAACCCCCCCCCCCATCTACAAACTTATTGGGACCTAACAATTGGTATCAGAGCCTTCTGATTAACGAACAAATCAAGATCCTAGACTTTTGTGATTCTTCCACTCCTTGAATTTTTATTTATTCAAAAATTCATAATGACTTCACAAAAAGTTGGAACCGTTAAAATTCCACTGTTCGATAAAGAAAATTATATTATGTGGAAGAAGAAGATGCTCTTGTTCTTACAAGTTGCAAATCCCAAATATCTGGATGTGTTAAAGAAGGGTCCAAAAAATCCGATGGTTATTGTACCAGAGGTTATAAAAAATGATGTCGTAATTACCAAAGCTAGAACCTATGCAAAAGAGCCTGAAGATTTTACTCCTGCTGAAAAGGAAGAAGCCTCCTTGGATGCCAGCCTTCAATTAATTTTAGTTGATTCCCTTGATTCCTTGATGAACAGACATGTGATGAATTGTAAAAATTCCAAACACATCTGGGAAACTATTGAGGTGATTAATGAAGGCACAAAGGAAGTTAGGGAGAACAAGTTAGAGATCCTAACCTCTGAATATGAACATTTTAAATCTAATCCAGGAGAAGGAATTATTGAAGTGTTCGAGAGGTACAATACTTTGATCAAAAACCTGAACATAAATGGAAAATACTATTCAATCAGGGAGGTCAACAAAAATTTCCATTTAACACTGCCAACTCATCTTGAACATAGAATCACTGCCATAAGAGAAGCGAGAGATCTGAGTGAGATTTCTTTGGAAAGGCTCTATGGTGTGTTAAAAACCTATGAGTTGGAGCAGATTCAGCAGAAGGAAGTCTACGGGAAAGGTAGAGTGGTCAGCACGTCTACTGCTCTAGTAGCTGAACAACAACAACAACAACAACAACAATCTCAACAGTCAGAGAGAATGGTACAGTCTTCCAAGGATGAAGAAAATGTGATAGTAGCAGAATTTGATCCTCCTACTACAAATCAATACGGTGATGATTTTTACTCCTTGGAAGAGCTGGAGCAATTGGAAGATGAGTCAATGGCCCTGATTGTCAAGAGATTCTCCAATGTCAAATTCAAGAGGAATCCCAAGTCCAACTACAACAGATTCCAGAAAGGTGGATCTTCATCCTCTAACACCAGTAGTGGTGGATACAAAACAGGGATGGTTGATCGGAGCACCATTCGATGCTTTAACTGCAATGAGTTAGGACACTTTGCCACATAATGCAGGAAGCCAAAGCAAGTAAGGAAGAACTCTTATGATTCTAATCAGAAGAGTAAATCTGAAAGGGCTTACCTAGCAAAAGGAAGAAGCTGGGATGATACCGACAGTGAAGATGAAGAAGTTGGGAAACTTGCTCTTATGGCTATTGATGGAAACACTTCATCGTCAAGAAAAGAGGTAAAATTTACTGATGCTGAATTAGTTTATCATCTAGGAGGCTCCTTAGATTGTGCTCGTCGTGATAATGAAATGTTAATTCAACAAATCAAAGACCTTTAGAAAGAGGTCAATTAATTAAGACTTGTGCACATTAATTAAGACAAATTGAAAGAACAAGTATCTTTTCTAGAGAATAGAGTTGACTGTTATAGACAACTCAAAACTATTCTCAAAGACAAGATCACCAATCTTGAGACTAAGGTTAAAGCTTACTTTAATTCTTGCTCGAAGGATAAAGAGTTCTACAAAAAGCAAGCTATTAATCAAATATCTAGAGTATGTTATGATTACAATGTTGCTATTGGAGAATTAGGCATAAACTCCCCTCCTCATGTCTGTGCTAAAGGTAGGGAAGTACCACATGTGCTTAAGGGTGTTGATAAACCCCTCTATAAAGAATCAATTGTTGAACCATTTGATGAGACCTCCTTTATTATTCAAGAAGAAATACGTGCTGAAGATCTTGCTAATGAGAAGGTTGTTTCCAAGCCAAGTGTGTCGAAAGTTCCACTCAAAGTTGTGAAAACAACTAAGACTAACTCAGACACACATGAGTTGGATAACAAAAATGCCATGACTACCATGCGTAATTTTCCTGTTGTTAATCCCTCTCATAAAGTATGTGGTATTCCTAATTGCATGTCTTGTTCTTTTAATTTGATGTATGCTTATTTTAATGGTAAGCATGTTTCTAGTGATAAGACTACTCCTCGTCAGCATGTGAATAATAGGAAGCATAATAGGTCCAAGACTGCTAGTCCTCCTAAGGCTAGAAAGAAAACATTTGTGGCTAAGCCTAAATAGAAATTTGTGAAGGCTGTTTACAAGGTCAAATGTCCAGTCGTTGAGAAAGTTCAGAACATAAAAGTTAAGAATGTTGTTTTGCCTGATCAAGGCCAATTCTACAAGTATGTCGGACCCAACCAAGTTTGGGTTCCGAAGAAGGTCTAATCCATTTGTATTGTAGGGCATTAAACAGGTGGAACCGATAGTGTGGATTCTTGACAACGGATCAGCAAGACATATGACCGGAGATAGAGCCCTGCTATCAAATGTGGTTGAGAAAGCTGGCCCAGTGGTTACCTTTGGAGATAACAGCAAAGGTTTCACTGAGGGATATGGTTGTTTGCAAGCTGGAAATGTTATCATTGAAAATGTGTATATTGTGCAAGGACTTGAACACAATCTGCTTAGTATCAGTCAGTTCTGTGACAAGGGCTACTATGTTTTATTTGACAAGCTAAAGTGTCAGATCCTGCACAAGAAAAGTGAAAACCCCTCCTTGATGGGAATCCGGAAAGGAAATCTGTTCGTAGCTGACATGAACTCTGGAAGCAGTCCTGAAGTCAATTGTTTCTATGCAAAGGCATCGTCAAATGAGAGTTGGTTATAGCACAAGAGACTTTCCCATCTAAATTTCAAAGCAATGAATTCTCTTGTTAAGAGAGAATTGGTCAGAGGTCTACCTCAACTGGAATTCTCCTCAGAAGGACTGTATGAGGCATGCCAGAAAGGAAAGTCAAAGAAAGAAAGTCACAAAGGCACTGACACATCCTCCATAACTGGTATTCTTCAATTATTGCACATGGATTTGTGTGAACCAGTTAATGTTCTTTCGATGTCAAAGAAGTGTTACTGTCTTGTGATAGTTGATGACTATTCCAAGTATACGTGGGTTTTATTCCTTCACTCTAAGGATAAAATACCACAAGTTGTGATTGATCATATCAAGTTGATCGAGTTAGATTCTAATGCCCCTGTTAGAGCAATAAGGTCAGATAATGGAACAGAATTCAAGAATTCACTTCTCAATGGATTTTATACAGACAAAGGGATTATCAGACAATATTCAGCTCCTAGAACCCTCAGCAGAATGGAGTGGTAGAAAGGAAGAATCGTACATTGATTGAAGCTGCAAGAACTATGTTAAGTGAATCAGGTCTTTCAATGTACTTTTGGGCTGAAGCTGTCAATACTGCATGTTATACTCAGAATCGAACTCTAATAAAAAAGGACCTCATGAAGACTCCTTATGAGATTATGAATGAACAGAAACCTTCTATCAAATACTTTCATGTATTTGGTGCCAGATGCTTCGTGCTCAAGGATGGAGATGATCGTCGTGGTAAATTCGAGGCAAAGGCATATGAGGGTATTTTTGTTGGTTATGGAAGAAGATCATACAGGGTGTATATCATTGATCAACACAAAGTAAATGAAAGTATCAATGTTACATTTGATGACACTAAACTCCCTAGTATCCAAACTAAAGATCCTTCTGAGAAACTGAAGTTTGATGATATGCCAGATTCAGAATCAGAAAATGATCAAGAACCTGAGGTTGCTGCTGGTGAAGAACATGTTAATCATGATGATACTCAAGCTAATGGTGATGGAAACATTGGCAATAATGGAGATACCACTGCTACTGACAGAGAATCATCAAGTCAACCTGGCAACAACTCAGGGGGAGATGCTGAAGGATCAACTAGTAGGACACAACATCCCCATGTATTTCAAGGCGAACATCAAGATCAAATCTTCCAAGACAGACTTTCTGGAATAAAGCTCATCCTTTTGAGTTGATTATTGGTGATCCAGATGTTGGAGTCAGAACTAGACATGCTACTCAAAATAAATGTCTGTTCTCAGGATTTCTTTCTGAGATGGAACCTAAGAAGATTGAGGATGCACTAACTGATCCAAATTGGGTGATTGCTATGCAAGATGAACTCAATCAGTTTGAACATCAACAAGTCTGGAAACTGGTACCTAGACCTACACACAAGAAAGCTGTTGGTACTCGGTGGGTATTTAAGAATAAACTAGATGAAGATTGTGTGGTTATAAGAAATAAAGCAAGACTGGTAGCTAAAGGGTATTCTCAAGATGAAGGCATTGATTATGATGAAACCTATGCTCCAGTGGCTAGACTTGAGGCCATCAGGATATTTCTGGCATTCGCAGCATTCTCGAACTTCGAAGTTTATCAAATGGATGTCAAAAGTGCCATTCTGAATGGAAGGTTGGATGAAGAGGTATATGTAGAGCAACCTCCTGGTTTTGAAGATCCAGATCATTTGGATTTTGTCTACTTTCTTTTCAAGGCTATCTATGGTCTCAAACAGTCTCCGAGAAAATGGTATGACACTCTTTCTGAATTTCTAATTGAAAATGGCTTTACTAGAGGTGTCATAGACAAAACTCTCTTTTCTAAAAAGCATAAGAATGATACTTTATTAGTCCAAGTCTATGTGGATGATATATTTGGGTCTACTAATGATAATCTCTGTAAGAGATTTGCTAAGTTAATGCACAACAAATTTGAAATGAGCATGATGGGAGAGCTGAAGTTCTTTCTCCGATTACAAGTAAATCAAAGGTTAGATGGAATATTTATTTGTCAATCCAAGTATCTCAAGGAACTTCTCAAAAAGTACCATCTAGAGGATTCTGCATCAGCAAGGACTCCGTCATCTACAGCTATCAAGCTTGGATCATGTAAAAACTCCATTAAGGTAGATGTCACAAGCTACAGAGGTATGATTGGCTCATTACTCTATCTTACTACAAGTAGACTAGATATTATGTATGCTACATGCTTATGTGCAAGGTTCCAAGCGGATCCTAGAGATATTCATCTCATTGCTGTTAAACGAATCTTGAGATATCTTAAGGGAACACTAAATCTAGGTATTTGGTACCCTAAAGAATCTGGTTTTAACCTTGTTGGATATACAGATTCAGATTATGCAGGAAGTGTTGTTTATAGGAAAAGCACCTCCGAGAGTTGTCAATTCCTAGGTAGCAGGCTAGTCTCATGGTACAGCAAGAAACAGCAAACAGTTTCCAACTCAACGGCCGAGGCTGAATATATTGCTGCTGGAAGCTGCTGTGCTCAGATCTTGTGGATTAGGAACCAACTACGGGACTATGGTTCTGTATTGAACAAAATTCCTATTCTATGTGACAATACAAGTGCAATAGCCATCACCAACAACCCTGTGTAGCACACAAGGACCAAGCACATTGACATCAGGTATCATTTTATTAGAGAGCACATAATGAATGGTACTGTTGAACTATTTTTTGTTCCAACAGAAGAACAAATAGCAGATATTTTTACTAAACCTCTTGATGAATCCACATTAACCAGATTAGTTAGTAAATTGGGTATGTTGAATAGTTTTAGTGATTAAACTAGTTAATATCTGAGATCTGTTCTTGAATGAATTTACAAATTAATTTTTCATGAATGAAAAATTCATTTGCAAATTTATTTTATCATGTTACCATATTTCTTGCTTATTTCTATGTAATTTTTATTATCTTATCTTATTTATTTATTCAAGTTGTTAATTTTAATATCTCAGAATATTTTATTTTTCTCTAAAAATATTTTTCTATGAATTTTATTTCCTAAAATTCAAAACAAATCTATTTTTGGACTAAAATATAATTATTTTTGAAATATTTTAATTTTGTAAATATTTTCTGTAGTTTTGCTATATTAATATTTTTTTTATTATTTGTATTTTCTGTATTTGTAAATATTGTTTATATTTTTTTAATTGTAATGACAATCGGCAAGACTATTGAAATTGTTTTGCTGAAAGTCATTCCAGTTTAACCTTGTTTATTTTAATTTTCAGTATAATTTTACACTGGCAAGACAATCGGTATGACCATCAATCGTCTTTCCAGTTATAAAACTTATATTTTATATATTTCTGCTTTTATTTTGTAGTGGTATGACAATCGGTATGACTATCATATTGTCATACCAGTTCTTTTTATTTTCTTTTAAAAATTCCTTTTATTTTGTACTGATATGACAATCGGTATGACTATCAGATTGTCATACCAGTTCTTTTTATTTTCTTTTATATTCCAAACGTTTGCCTGGTATGACAATCCAGGATTGTCATACCAGTTGTAGTACTTAGGCTCATTTTCTGTTGTTTTTTTCTCATATTTAATTAACCAAATCAAAACCTCATCGCCGCGAACAGGCCCTCTCCTTTTCTTCCAATCAAAACCACCATCGCCGTCACTTTCTTCCTTGCTCGAGTTTTTACTCAGCATAACAAAACTTCACTACTGTTATATACATACACGTGTATACATACAGGAGTGCTGCCCATTTTGTTTAAAAAAATCAAATCTTTCATTTCGAATTGGCTGTGTGTTCTTTTTTTTTTAAAAAAAAATCCTAATTCGCTTTTGGGCTTAAAAACGGGTATTGTGTTGTGTGTGATAGTGTGTGTCTTTTTGTATTTATTTTTAAAATGGCTCTCCCTTTCTATATTGTCTCGCATAATCATGTTGGGTTTTTTAATCCAGATAATTGTAATATTGAAAAATTTAAGTCGTGGATTAGATTTTGAAATGATCATTCGATTGTTAGCTCTGCTATTAAATCAAATGTTCTATTAAATGTTGACTTTCTTAGACTGATTTACACAACTTCTATTGTGGCCGCTGATTCTAAATCTTTTTCATTCACCGTGGCAAACACACAGTATGTAGTTGATGAAACAGTTATCAATAGAGCTTTAAATTTTCCAATGGACAATTTTGTTAATTTACCCACTGATAATTAGATTTCAAATTTCTTTCATGCTATTAACTATCAGGGGGTGATTAATTTGACTAAGCTGTCTAAATCAAAATTGGTTTCTGAATGGGATATTTTCTTCGATACACTTTCCAAAGTATTTGCCAACTGCACTAAATCCAATTTTCACAACATCACTTCCATTCTGTAGTATATTGGTCTTGCGGTTGTTTTCAATCAAAGGATCAATTTTGGCAAATTACTTTTACCCATTCTTCTAAGACGGCTCACTGCAGCTATGCGTGATCATTCTACGAATCGTAGGGTTTCTTGCTACTACACTCGATTTCTTATGCTTATAGCAGAACATCTTCTCACACCTGAGCATAAGGCTCTTTTTCCTAACTCATCAGTAGCTGAACCCCCTCCGGTAAGAAAAAAGATCTACACACGCCAAGACACAACCTTTAAATTCATGCAAGTTCCAGTACTTGTATCTGCTTTCATGGCCACCTTCATTCCTTTACCAATTTTTAATCTTCCCGGTCATGAACAGCAAACTCAACCTTCAGTGGTTCAAGCCACCCAGGCACAAACATCAGATGCTCTTCCACTGCAGGTAATAATTCCTCACTCTCAACCTATTCCTACTTCTGATGTAAGACCCCCAGTGGTTGATAGGGCTGACCATGAAGTTGTAGAACCACAGCTTCAATCCCAGGTCATAGAGCCAAACACAGAGTCACAACCTATCTCAAACTCTCCCCCACTTTCAAAAATGATACCGAGAAGGTTAGTATGAAGTAGTGTGTTTTTAGAAGTGAATGAACCCTCAGCTATGCCTCCTCCCAAGAAGAGAAGAACATTTACTGAGGCATCTGAAAGCCCATCCTTGTCCTCCCAACAGGACATGGACTGTGAAATGGCCACTAAACAGTTACTAGAGATATTCTCTCAACAGGATGAATCTGTTTAAATTCGCCATAGGGCCATGGAATCTTGTACTGAGTCAAGCACACTTCCATTACTCACAATGGAAGCATACATACCAATAGATGATACTCAGGACACAGAGAGAGGAGTGCACATTGAGTCGGTTACAGTGCCTGCCATAGTTACAGCAGAAGAGCAGTCACATGCTTCAGAGGGAAAATCTGACTCTCAGCCACCTCTAATAGAGTAATTTTCTCCCCTCCCAGATCCAACACCTCTGGCTCCCTCACGGGATTCTCCATTCGCAAATTTATCTGGAGAAAGTGGAGGGCAACTCGGTTAGTCTATCCCTGAAGTAATTCAGACATCTATTTCCCATGAAAAGATAGACTTGGCTGAGGATCGGGACTCGCGAATTCCCATTGCACCACCACTGACCTCTCTTGAAGAGGCTAGGGTGATTTCAATTGCAGGTACAGAAGACCAGCAACAGGATGGCTCCTCACGAGCAATTATATTGAGAGAAACACAAGCACGTAAGATGAGTGAACTAGGAACGAGAGTTATTCAGGTGAGCGCACACACAGACACAAACACTGAAAACCTGTTAGCTCAGATTGCTACTCTGAAAGAACAACTTGCTAAAAGTCAGGCTAAGGCTCAAATATTCAAAGCACAAGTGGTTGAATGGTCTTCTTCTTCCACCTCTGTCAACAATCAACTGGCATTCATCAGGAATGATATCTCAAATTTGAAGACCACTGTGATACCAATGCTTAACTCCATTTCGGAATCTCCAACTTTATCAGCCGAAGATATTTCAAACCTCTACTCTATCCATACAAGAATGAATTCTCTTGAAGATCTGATTGAAATGAACCATTCACTGGACACTTCCAGATTCCTAAAGATAGAAAAGGGCATGGAACATCTCAATGAAGGGATGAAGCACTTGTATTTTATGATTAAAAATTCTCACTGCCCTAATGAAGAGCAAATGACCTTCTTTGAAGGGCCGTCTGGTGGAGGCTCGGGCTCTGGAGGTAATGGAGGTCATGAAGGGTCTAAAGGGAAATCTTTAGAGGATTCCTCAACTAAGGGGGAGAAGCAGGGGAGAAGTGGAAAAGGAAAAGAAAAAGATTCTTCTGTTGGAGAGACAAGGAAGGCTGATGATGTCTTTTATAGTGGAGAACAAGATGACTTCGATATTCTTGATGTTCCCACTGAACCAGTCTTGGAAGATAAAGCCGGTATCTTTGAAGCTGAGGAGGAAAGTAATTTTGAAGAATGGGAAGAGGAAGCTCAAGTGGATCCTGTTTTTGAGAAAGAGTTCCAGCAGCAGCAGTCAGAGTTGAAGAGAAAAGAAGCTGAACTTAAAAAGATATCTCAGATCATTGATATGAAGAAAGAAATCCAAAGAACAAAAACTCTTGAAAAGCAACGTCTTCATGACATTAAAGCTGAAGCAAGAAGAAGAGATGGCAATCTAAAGATTGGTGTAAAATGGGATGAAGCAAGAAGAGTTATTGATATACCTCAGCTGAGTACAAACAATGATAGGGAGTTTCTACATCTTCTCAATAGGCTGGAAATTTCTAATCCAACCAATGACGTGTACATGAATGTTATCAAGACTGAAATCTCAAGGATCTCAGCTGCTTTTGACAGATCATTAAATGAAATGAGCATATTTATATATTGTCAGAGTGAAGGATCTTTCAAGGTATCACTTCATCTGTTTGAGAATCGTTCTTTATCAGAGATTTGGGTTCTTCTCAACAAAGTTAAAAGAAGCTCATAATTGAATGAAGTCCTTCGTGAAAGGCTAAAAGAGTTTGCTAATAGGGCTAGTCCTCAAGTGGTCAACTTAACCTTTCAAGTAAGATTCTTTAAGTCTGACTGTCTTCAACTCTGCCATCTCGATTCAAAATCTCTTAAAGACTACTCTGCTAAGCATCTTGTCTGGATGGAGCATCATTTAAGAACTGCTGGATACTCATCTGAGTTAAAAACTAAAGCTGCTGATCTGATTCAAGCTTACTGTGAAAAGAACATTAAAAGGTATAATCAGTTGAAGAATAAGCTAAAGTCAATTGGAGTTCAACCAGTTAGACCAGTCAGTTTCACTTCAGAAAGGGATCGTGTCTATGACAAGGAGTTGCTGCAAGATTTGGAAGAAGGTGAATTCGGAAGAGAAGATAACTGAATTCAAATAGCTCAAAACTTAATGTAATATGCTTAGAGCTTAATGAATCAAGATAGAAAAATGTATTCATATGTTCAGTCTAGAGGAACATCTATCTTGTATTCACTTGTAAATTTCTTTTGGAATCTGGAAAATGTTAAATATAATCCAGAACTTTTCTGCTATTTACTTTGCATTACTGTTTATATCTTTTTCTTATTTATTAGTTGAGTTATCCCCTAGGTATTTGTTGTTATTGTCTAACAAACAAATAGGGGGAGATTGAAAGGCATATGTCATAACCTATTTGTTTATTCGAGGATTTAACTCAACTCAAATAAGAATGTAACAAGTAAATAGTGGTTCTATCATCAAAGAGATCTCTCAAAGTAACATCTGTCAAAGGATTAAGAAACATTATTCATCTACAGACTTGAGGAATTAATTCACTAGAAGAAGTTCAAGAAATTGATCAAGCCTTAGTGATATAAATCAAGATTATGGATTTAATCAAGTGTCAGAGATCTTGTCAGTGTATCAAACAATTACAGGGATTTAATATGAAGAAAATCAAGTTATTAAAGTCAAGATATGAAGAAACGTCATAGAAGTTAGTCACTCATGAATCAGACAGTACATCGAGTGTCAACATTGAAGTGGTTGAATTGATTCATAATATTCAGAAGATTTTCAGAAGAATAGTTGCAGTTCAAGAGTAGTATTAATTCTCTATTAATTAATTAAGTCATATAATTTAATTAATAAAATAAATTATATATGTTAAGATTAATTTATTGATTAATTGAATTAAGTGATTAATTAATTTCAAATTAATATTATTGATTTTCAGAAGTGTATTTGAATTAAAATCAGTTTTAATTCAATAAGACAATTAAACTTGAACTGGCATGACAATCCAGATTGTCATACCGATTGTCATGCCAGGTCATTTCTAATTGTCTCACCGAAAGTTCTAGCAGGGAGGAGAATTGTCTTGCCAGTTCAATTTGATAGTCTTGCCAGTTCATTCAATAGTCTTGACGAAAGTCATACTAGTTCATTCAATAGTCTCACCGATTATCTTGCCAGCATAATTAAATTCTATTGATTAAATTTTAAATGTCAACAGCAGCAGACAATCAAGACATATATTGAATACACTCAACTACTCAAGAACAGACAGAACAGAGCAGCAGAAACTTTTCATCTTCAACTGTTAAATTCAAGAACATTAATTTCTAGCATTTATTGTTAAATCTAAACCACTAGAAATTATTCGCTTGTTCTTGTGTAACTATCTAGCGGATCAAAATCCCTAGAACTTAATTTCAAATTGCTTTTAGCATTTGATCTTTTTATTGCAAAAATAGAAAAAGTTCATATCGAATTTATTCTATATTTATGATAATTTATTTGAGATTAATCCCTTGTAATCGATACCGTTGTTGTAACACCTTTCAAGTTTAATAATAGTTTTATTTAACTTGAATTTTGTTTCACTTTTTTATTCCGCATTAAATTCGATTAAATGGTATAGTTTGTATTTAACCCCCCTTCTACAAACTTATTGGGACCTAACAAAACCATTCCAAGTTCATTTATCAATCTTGTAAAAGTAGCTTCACATAGTGGTTTGGTGAAGATATCTGCTAGTTGTTGATCTGTTGGAACAAAATACAATTTCAATGTACCTTCCATCACATGTTCCCTTATGAAATGATACCTAATGCTGATGTGCTTTGTCATTGAGTATTGAACTGGATTACCTGTCATAACCACTACACCAAATATGGCCTATTGCAAGACCAAAAAAGCGTTGTGGTAGACCCAATATATGTTACAATAGAATTTATGGTAACATATTTGCCAAAAACCAGCGTTGCGTTTGCGGCCGTTGCCATAGACCCTTTTTGTAACGAATTTTAGTCTGTTGTAACACTTTCTTGGTTATTACAATAGAGCTTTTTTGTAACACTTTTTCCTGTTGTTATAACATTTTTAAATTGTTACAATAGATCTTGTAACATTTTAATATGTAAATATGTTACAAAATGGAGTTTTAGTAACACTTATTTCTGTTTTTGTAACATTTAAGGGTGTTACAATAGAACTTTGCAACACTTTAGTGTTACATTTTTATATTTAAAATGTTACAAAATTGAGTTATTGTAACATTTTTTGCAACATTGTATACTATTTGTAACAAATTTTGGGTTTTTAGTAAAATGTGCTTGCAACATTTTTATCTCCTAGTGTAATACTTTAAATGTATATGGCAACATTTTTGTGCAACACTTTTATATGGTAAAACTGTAATATGCTGTTTGTGATTACAATAACTTGACAAATTATACTTGTCAAAATCCTGAAAACATATTCCAGTTTGCAATTTAGCAAATCCAACAATAACAAGTGGCAACAAACCACATACTGCATCATAGTCTAAACATCAAACCAAGTACTGATAATAGTCTAAATATCAAACCAAGTATTGATAATAGTCTAAACATCAGCAACAATATTGTTGGACCAAAATATCAAAAGACCAAGTACCAAAAGTATGCACATAGAAATAAAACTACTGAGCATCATTCATTAGAAATTGCAGTTTCAGTATCATCCTGTTCGCCGTCCACTTGATTGTCATCCTCCAAATTCTCATCACCATGATCACTATCCTCGCTTTCATCCGTAGCAGCAGCACAAAGCTCTTGAACATCAATGTTGCTGAAATCTGGATTGATTTATCCAAGTCTTGCCACCACTTTGGTCATTTTATCAAAAACCTTTCTTTCTATCATCTCTTGCATTTCAGCCATGAGTTCCTCCCTTATTGTGTTTTTCAAGTCAGTGACATCAGTAGGCACAGTACTGCCTAGATCTTTTAGCTGCTGAGCCTTCTTTGTTTTTCTGCATTTCCCCGATCTGCCAAGAAGCCAATTCGGTCCATGACTTAGTTTTTTACCAGCTTGGTCCCCACTGCCATCTTCAGCAACCAATGTAGTCTACCAAATTAATAGGTATAAAACATTAGTATCATGTTCCGTAGCTTAAAAATGAAAATTAAAATGACTTGCTCCCTGTAACTGAAAATGAGTAATTTAAATTACCATGTATTCGCGTCCTTCTTTTAGTTTACGGGTTTTCACATAAATTTCATCCATGGGAGCTAGTTGCTTAGGTGACATTTTTTTCTTTGCTTTCTACAAAGATAAACCAAGAACTCAAGAAAAGTTCACAAGAAAAAGTGAATCTATGAAATCGTAAATAGATAATAAAAAAACTTCGATTTTATAAATTATGGACATACAATTTTCTCCCCAATTTGTGCAAAGCTTTTACGACCAGCAGTGTGCGTTTCGACAATTAACTTGCGATTTTTAGCATTTTTCTGAGCTCAATCCTGATCATTCAATAATGTGCAAACAAATAACTACTTTCCAACATGATGCAGAGTACGGGCTAGCTGTTCAATATTTAAAATGCATACCTTCACGTCTTTATCCCCCTAGTATTTAAGTAAAATTTTAAATTCTTCGACTGAAACAACATTTGGCCTATTTTTGAGTCTGTCCTCGTCATTATCATACTTAAGATAATGGTTCTTCTTAAATCGGCTTTTGTGCAGCCTCCACAAAGCACAAATTGTTCGCAATGTGTACGTCCTTCCTTCCTCAGGAATATCATATTTTGACTAGCAAAATTTGTTAAAATTAGTGCAACTCGATCTAAACCTAAAGACACTACAAAATATACCATAGTAAATTATCGTGTTTATGTTTCCGGTTTACCGTAACAAAACTCCAGAGCTCTTCCTTCTGCTGTTCAGGAAATTTATGCCAAGAGAGGCAATCAAGTGGGACAGACTGCCTAGCCAACGTGCCTAAAAAGTTGGTAAATTCAGAAAGGACCTTGTCATCATCAGCGATGGCCTGAAGCTCGCAATTCAGTTTAATGACCTTTCTTTCATCAGGCCTTCTTCTGTAAATGTCATTCATGAGTGTAGGTCCTCGACGCTTTCTATTCTTAGGTGCACCTAAATATATTACAAAACACTTAATTAATAGTTGAATTCCAATTAAATCAAGAAAAAAATTACAATAGAATTAAGCCAAAATCAAGAAATAGAAATTGACCTCCTAAATTATCATCACTCAGTTCCTCATCAGGTTGTGGCTCAGATGTTTGACCACCAGCATCCCCTAGCCCTTTATCTTTTTCAAGGTTCTTTTGACATTCTTTCATTAAAACATAAGCTTCCATCGTACCAATTCCTAAATTATTGAATTTTTTGGCAGGAGCCACTTTCAATGGGAAGAATAGTGATGTAACTTTAGGTAAGGGAGGGGGAGGTGGCAGTGGAGGGGTTAATTCTCGAGTTGGTTGTTGGGGTGATTTTTCAGTGGGTTCAGTAGGAGCTGTGGCCCTTGAACGTGTGTTCGGTCTTTTCACCGGAATGGTCACCTTTTTATTTTTTGTTTTCTTGTTACCAACTTGCTCAGCTTTCTTTGTAACAACTCGCACATCTTCTTCTTCTGCATCGGACAAGCTCTCATGTTCGGGAATGTACTCCCTATCAACTTCCTCATCATCATCAGGTGGAGTGATTTTTGTGCCTTTCTTATCTTTCTCCGCATTTATTCCCAACTCCTTCAACTTCTTTTTATTTTCTTCAATCTGCAATATTCTTTTCCTCTCATAATCTGTTACCTGAAAAAAAGGGATCAAATAATAATTAGATCCAAGGCATAACTGATAAGAGTAATTACATGAAAATATAAAGAAAAATTACCTGCAAATTTTCAAGAGCCAATCGGCGACTTGTCCTCTATTTCTGCAGGGCATCCACTGTCACAAAATTTCATTTTGCTTGTAGACCTGTTGGTGCAATAACAGTTTAACAATATGTAACATTTTAATATGCACAAATTGAATGCATCATCAACATGAAAATCTATTACCTTCAAAAAATTATGTTCTTGGTCGCACAACTACATGGGACTGAACCTGTTGCTTAGCCTCTACAGATTGGTCAACCACATCATCAACATAAAAATCCAACCTTTCACCTTCAACTTTTCTTAGGAATGCAGTTAAGTCATCATTAGACTGAATCAAGTGCCAACCTGAAGGAACCTTCTTCACATAAACACCACCAATTTCCTTGTATTTCAGCACATCTAGCACATACTCCATCAGAACCGTGTACGAGAATCGGTCTGCATCAACATACTCCAAAATCACTTTACAGGTCCCACCGACATATTTGGATTTTGTAAAAGTTCCCTTGTGAAAGAACCTGAGAACATAATCTGTACTTGCCATCCTGAAAATTAAAAAGTACAAACAAATTGTCAGTGATATAAATACAAGTCCTAGATGTTACAAATTAAAAAAAAACAAGAAACTAATTGAGGCTCATGTAGAAAATAGACAAATAGATTACAAACCAACGCAAGTTCCAAATAAATTACTACTCAAGTTACAAACCAACTCAAGTTCAACTCAAGTTCAAAATAGATTAGAGACCACCTCATTCAACTAACAAATTACAAAGCAAACTCTAAGTACCAATTACATAAACAAATTATAAATCAGTGCAATGTCATATATTAATATCATCCAGGTCTTCATTAGGTGTAACAGGGAATTGTTTTTTCGGGACATCATCTCTGGACCAAGTGAATGTATCAAGTATGTCAACTCGCGGGATATAACCTATGTCAGACACTTCTTCTACTTCAGAGTATTGATCCTTTGGATATTTCTGAAGAACAAATTACAAATTCTTTTCAGTGGGATCTTCAATATAGAAGACCTGTTGTACTTGTGTAGCAAGGACAAAGGGATCTTCCTTTTGACATAACCTACTAAAGTTCACTCTTGCTAACCCATAGTAATCCCCAGCTTTTTGGTACCAACAACACCTAAAAAGTACTACTGACACCGCACCCCAGTAGTCCACTTCAATAATCTCCTCAATTGCACCGTAGTATCCCACATCCCCAACTATTGGGTTCTTATCTTTTGCACTCGCAAAACTGGTGGTTAAGGCAGTGAGGAACACACCAGAGTTTTGCATCGTACACCTACTATCTCTGAGCTTGGTGTGAAATCTATATCCATTCACATTGTAACCTGTAAATCTCTTTGCCGAACGAAGAAGGCCCCTTGCCAACTAGGACAATTCCAGTGAAATTCCATCTCTTTTTTGAACCACATATTTCAACCACTTTTAAAAGTCAGTTGTATGCATTGTTTCGCGCTTATACCTCTTTAATTTGTCATCTTTTTGAACAAGGGTATGGTGTTCACTACAATTGGATTAGCAACAAGTTAGCACAATATTATAATGTCTTAAAGTTTTTTTTAATTAATCTTGATTTTTGGTTGTTAATTAGAACTTAGTCTTTTAGCTTTTCGATTTCCACGTTTTCACAGTTGAATAATATGTACCGATGAGCATTTGTCCATGTCTTGTTGTCCAGATGTATAGACTTTCCTTCTCTGCTTCTCTGAGACCCGATAGGATATCTACCATCTGTATGACTGTCCTTGGTATCGGTCCCACTCTTAGACTGCTCATCAAAAAATCTAGAGCAAAATGTGAGGCATTCTTCTACCAAGTAGCCCTCTGCTACGCACCCTTCAGATTTACTCCGATTCCGAATGTATGACTTCAATTTGCACAAATACCATTCAATTCCAAACATCTACCTTAAGTGCACTGGTCCACCAAATTCTATTTCCTTGCACAAATGAATTGGTAAGTGAACCATTATATCAAAAAATGCAGGTGGAAAAATCATTTCAAGCTCACAAAGTATCTCGATTATTTTAATCTGCAATTTTTCAACATCTTCTAATTCAATGACTTTTCCACATATGCCTCTAAAGAATGCTCCCAGCCTCATTAATGGAATTGCTACCTCAGGTTTCAGAGTTTTTACGACAGCAAATTGTAATAGAAATTGCAGAATAAAATGCGCGTCATGACTTTTGTAACCCGATATCTTTCGCTCCTTCATTTGAACGCACCGGCTGATATTTGATGCAGATCCGTATGGTAGCTTAGCATTCATTAGAACTGAACAGAAGATCTCTTTCTCTTTTTTGGTCATATCAAAACTAGATGCCCTAATTTCAACATGTTTATCATCACATTTGACAGGGTGAAGGTCTTTTCTAATCCCCATTTCTTCCAAATCTTGACGAGCATTAAGATGGTCCTTTGTCTTGCCTCCGATATTTAACAAAGTCCCCAAAATCTTGTCACAAATGTTCTTCTCAATGTGCATAACATCTAAGTTATGCCTAACCATATTATTGCTTCAATATGGTAGCTCGAAAAAAATGGACTTCTTCTTCCAAGGGCAATCTGATGTTCCTCTATTTCTTTTCAGCGGCTTCCCAAAATCATTTTCGTAACCACGCAATAGTTCTTCAACCTCTGCTCCGCTTAATATATGACATGATAGCATTTCCACATCTCCGTTAAATCTGCGCCTATCGGACCTCCACTTGTGATCTGGAGGGAGAAACTTTCGATGGTTTAAATACACAACCTTCTTACTATGTTTCAAATATGTCGATGAGGTCTCATAGTGACATGAAGGACAAGCCAGCTTTCCTTTCGTGCTCCAATCGGATAAAATCCTATATCCAGGGAAATCAATTATCGTCCATAATAGGCTTGTGTGTAGTTTAAACGTGTTGTCTAACCTAGCATCATAAGTTTCCATTCCAACAGCCCATAACTCCTTCAACTCTGCAATTAACGGTTGCATATACACGTCAATTTCATTACCGGGATAAACTGGACCAGGGATTAAGGTTGAAAGAATTAGATTTTCGGGTTTCATGATTAACCGAGAGGGAGGTTATAATTTACGAGCACTACTGGCCAGGTGCTATGAGATATGTTCATTGATCCATATGGATTGAAACCGTCTGCCGCTAAACCCAATCGTACATTTCGCATTTCGGCAGCAAATTCAAGATATTTACTGTCCATCGACTTCCATCCCTTTCCATCTGCCGGACGCCTTAACCATCCATCTTTCTTTCGTGATAAAGCATGCCATGTCATTGAGCTCGAGAAATCAGAGCTCAAGAACATTCTCTGCAGCCTTGGCTTTAAAGGGAAGTATCTCATCACTTTAGCCGGATTTTAGGATTCGATGCTAGTTCTATGTTTGCATCAGACCTGGCCTTCGCCTTCTTTTCAACTACTCTCCATCTTGATGTTCCACACTTAGCACAATTCTCCAGCCTCTCAGTTTTCTGCCCAAAAGAGCATGCAGTCATTTGGACATGCATGTATCTTTTGGTAATCAAGTCCTAGGTCTTTAATCATACCCTTTGTCGCACTAAAAGAAGACGGAAGATTTATATGAGGGAAAACCTCCTTTATCAATTCAAGTAAGTCACTAAATCCTGATTCGCTAAATCTATGAATGCACTTTAGTTGATAAAGCCTAACTAAGAAACTTAATCGACTAATTTTTTTGCACTCGGGATATAACGGTTGTCCACCCTCCTTAACAAGGTGATAAAATTTCCTTGCGTCATCGTTTAGTCCTGTTCTACCAACGTGGTCAGTAACGTCATTAGTACCATATGCATTATGTATCATAGCATCAAATTCATCTCCAAGACCTACACCTATATTAATATCCATCTCATCAGCAACCCTATCTATCTCATGGGTTGAGACCTCGTAAATCCATTCAACGGAATGGGAACAAGGACCATTACAGACTAGATGTTCGTGTATAGCCTTAGCACCATTCCAAAAATGATTACCACATTTCTTACAAGGGCACTTAAGCTCGTTTCCTACGGCATATCGGGAAAATGCTTGGTTAGCAAAAGCTTCAACTCCCTTCCTATATCTATCACTGTACTTGGGAAGTGTTTCCCATTTCTCTCCTTCAACATCCATTTTCTACATAAATTTTTTGAAACAAAAACACAAAATTCACTTAAGTTATCAACACAATCAGACAACAACAAGAACCAAGAACAAAAAAACAGACCAAGAACAGGGCAGTTTGACTTATAATTACAACAAGAACACAAAAAAATAGACCAAGAACAGGGCACTTTTGACTTAAAATAATAGGGTATTTTGACTTTAAAACATCAAAAAATTAAAATAAAATTCTCAGAAATAGTCAGACCAAGAACCTACTAATTTAACAAAAACACAAAACAAAAACAAAATACAAAAGAACACAAAAAGCATAAAAACTACACAAAATTTTTACATGCATTCACAAATAATCAGAGAGAGGAGTGCTTGAAGAGTGAGAGAGATGAGTTTTACCTTATATCAAGCTTTAATCGAGTTTAATCGCGCTTCAATCGAGCTTCAAGTGAGAGAGATGAGCTTCAAGCCTTCGAGATGTGAGAAAGCCTTCGAGATGAGCTTCGAGTTGCGACGGAGAGATGTGGGATAGGTGTGAGAGAGGTGTGTGAAGGAGAGATGTGAGAGAGGTGTGAGAGAGGTGTGCGAGAGAGGGATTCGAGGGAGGTCAGAGAGAGAGATGTGAGGGAGGTGAGAGAGAGAGAGGTGTGAATTTCTGTGTAATAGATTTGGGGGTGAATTTTTGTCCAAATAAAAGTGTATTCAATTTTTGGTGCCAAAATAAAAGTGTAAAATAATTTTTGGTATCCCGCCATCCCCAATTTCAGTGTTCCCGCCTGTGTTTTCGGTCAATTTGACCAAAAGCGTTACTATTATTGCAACATTATTTGAAATATGTTGCACGTTTTATAATTTTTTCAAATTGGACCTTAATCATACAACACTTACGTATTTTATGTAACACTTTTATAAATTATTGCAATAGAGTTGAAAAATTTGTTCTACTGCAACATTTTCTGCAACACAATTATATTTTATGCTTGCAATAGGCCATATTTGGTGTAGTAAACAATAGCACTTTGATTATCACAGTAAATAGGTATTTTAGAAAATTCTAACCCATCATCCAGTAACTAATTTTTCATCCAAAGAATTTGTGCACAACATCTTCCTGCAGCAATATATTCTGCTTCTGCAGTTGATGTGGAAATTGATTTCTGTTTCTTGCTAAACCAAGAAACCAATCTTCCTCCAAAAAATTGGCAGCTTCCACTAGTTCTTTTCCTGTCTATTTTGCATCCTGCAAAATCTGCATCTGAGTAACCTATTAGCTTAAAGTCTGATTCTCTAGGATGCCACAATCCTAGATCAGCTGTACCCTTGAGGTACTTAAAAATTCTCTGGACAGCTATTAAATGAGGTTCTCTTGGATCAGCCTGAAATCTTGCACAAAGAAAGGTATCATACATGATATCAGGTCTACTGTAGTTAAATAGAGTAAAGAGCCAATCATACCTCTATAGTTAATAATATCTACTAATGAACCAGTATCTTTATCTAACTTGGTTGCAGTGGCCAGGGAGTGGATGCAGTTGAATAGTCTTGCATTCCAAATTTCCTCAGTAAATTTCTGGTGTACTTGGATTGATTTATGAAAGTACCTTCTTCATTTTGCTTGACTTGAAGTCCCAGAAAATAGCTAAGTTCTCCCATCATACTCATTTGATATCTTGACTGCATTAGCTTTGCAAATCTTTCACAGAGTTTGGCATTTGTAGAACCAAATATGATATCATCAACATATATCTGTACCAAAAGTAAGTCCTTTCCATGGTTGAGATAGAACATTGTTTTATCAATTGTACCTCTGTGAAATCCACTTTCCAGAAGGAATTGAGCTAAAGTCTCATACCATGCCCTTGGAGCTTGCTTAAGGCCATAAAGTGCTTTGTCTAATCAGTAGACATGATTTGGAAATTTTGAATTTACAAATCCTGGAGGTTGTTCAACATATACCTCTTCTTCCAATTCTTCATTGAGAAAAGAACTTTTCATATCTATTTGAAAGACTTTAAACTTTTTGTAAACAGCATAAGCCAAAAAAGATTCTTATAGCTTCCAATCTAGTAACTGGTGCAAATGTTTCATCATAATCAATACCCTACAGTTGAGAGTAGCCTTTAGCAACCGGCCTTGCTTTATTTCTTCTAATTATGCCATCACTGTCAGTTTTGTTTCTGAACACCCATTTTGTGCCAACAATTAATCTGTTCTTTGGTCTGGGCACTAGGGTCCAGACTTTATTTCTTTCAAATTCATTTAACTCTTCCTGCATTGCTTGCACCCAATCAGCATCTTGAAGAGATTCTTCCACTTTCTTTGGTTCAGTCTGAGATAGAAAAGAATGATAGAGACATTCATTTGATGTTGCAGTTCTAGTTCTGACACCTGCTTCAGGATCTCCAATTATTAGGTCAGGTGTATGTGACTTAGTCCACTTCCTTGCAGATGGAAGTTGTTCTCTAGAACTGGATCCTCCCCCATGATCCATGTTGTCTCCATCAGCATTTTCTGATGCCGTCCCTGTTGTTATGCTCTCTAAGACTTCAGAATTTGAGTTGGAACCTTCAGGATTTGAAGAATCAGAGTTTTCAGAATTATCAGAATTTTGCTCATCAGAACTTGATGAATTAGAACTTGAAGAGACAGTGAGAGGTTCTGATGCTTCTTGAGAGTCTTGAGTTGTGGTAGGATCTCCAGCTTGCTCCCCTTAGACAGGTGCATTTTCCCTTGGAGTAGTTACCACAGTTTCAATGACATCATAACTTAACCCGTCAGAACTTACAGGATCAGGATTTAGGTCATTAGAATTTACAGAATCAGAATTTAAATCTTCATTTTCAAATCTCAGCTGATCATGATCATTGAAATCTTCAAGTCCAGTAATCTTCTTATCATCAAAAGATACATTGATAGATTCCATGGCAACCCTTGTTCTTAAATTGTAGACTATGAAGGCTTTTGTGGAAAGTGGATATCCAACAAAAATTCCTTCATCAGCTTTTACATCAAATTTTGACAGCTGTTTAGGATGAGTCTTAAGAACAAAACACTTACATCCAAATACATGAAAGTATTTCATATTTGGCTTTTTTTTCTTCACCATCTCATATGGTGTTTTTCCATGCTTGTTTATTAGTGTAGCATTCTGTGTAAAATAAGCAGTCTGCACAGCTTCAGCCCAAAAGTAGGTTGGTAGCTTTGCTTCATCAAGCATAGTTCATGCAGCTTCAATGAGAGTCTTGTTCTTTCTTTCTACAACTCCATTTTGCTGTGGAGTTCCAGGTGCAGAAAATTCCTGTTTCATTCCATGCTCTTTGCAGAATTCTTCCATGATTGAATTCTAGAACTCAGTGCCATTATCACTACTTATTATTTTAACAGAATCTTTGACCAATTTATCCATCTGTTTGACATGATCAGTAAGAGTAGATGCAGTTCCATTCTTCTTGTGCAAGAAATACACCCAAGTATATCTTGTGAACTCATCCACTATAACCATAGCATATTTCTTCTTTGCAATAGACATGACATTGACTAGACCAAATAGATCAACATGCAGTAGGTGATAAGTCTCAAGAATTGAAGATTCAGTTTTGCTCTTGAATGAAGATTTTCTTTGTTTTTCCTTTTGACATGAATCACAAAGGCCATCAGGAGCAAATACTGATTTTGGCAGTCCTCTCACAAGATCTTTCTTTACTAGCTCATTTATGTTGTTGAAATTTAAATGAGAGAGTCTTTTGTGCCAATTCCATCTTTCTTCAATTGATGCTCTACTCAACACACAGATTGCAGAACCATAAGAACTTGTTGAAAGTCTGGCTTCATAAATATTACCATGCCTGTAACCTTTCATAACCACTTTGCCTATAGAACTACTTACAACTTCACAGTGTTCTTCAAAGAAATCCACATGATAACCTCTGTTACAGATTTGACTCACACGCAGCAGATTGTGTTTAAGTCCTGAGACAAGAGCTATTGTTTCAATGATGACATTCCCAAGATTGATATTGCCATATCCCAGAGTTTTTCCCATTTTGCCATCTCCATTAGAAACTCTTGGGCCAGCTTTCTCCACAAAGTCTGATAGCAGGGCTTTATTTCCAATCATATGTCCTGAACATCCAGTGTCCAACACTAGGATATTTTTCTTGTTGCCCTGCAATCATAAAGACCACTATTGGTTAGTTTTAAGGACCCAGACTTGCTTGGATCCTTTGGCCTTTTTAAGTTTGTTAGCATTTACAGCGGATTTGATTTCAGAGTTTATGCTAACATGCTGTTTATCAGAATTTATATCAGATTTTGCATCAGACTCTACACTAGAAGGAATAATACTAACTTTCTTCAAAGAAGGTTTTATTTGATAATAATCATAGTACAAACTATGATATTCCTTACAAGTATAAATGGAATGCCATAAACTACCATAATGAAAACAAGGATTTTGTGGCTTAAACCTAACAGACTGACTCTTAACTCCTGATTTAGGAGGTAAAGAGTTTATATCTTTATTTTTCCTGTAAAAAGAAGCAAGATGGTTAGAGTTTCAACAGTTATAACATTTCTTTCTAGGAGCATTAGCAACAGGCATATAATTATTGCTTTTATTTACACCTTCCTTTCTATTCCTATTTTTCCTTGCTTCATTTACCTTGTTCATATTTCTAATCTCTTTTAGCTTATGCTTAAGCTGCTTCTTTGTCATTAAGTCTATGTTTACTTCAGCTGGTTTATTTTGTTTCAATTTGTCAGAAGTTGACTTTTCTTTGACTTCTGTCCTAGACTCTATCATCTTTTCAGAATTAGTCTTTACAGTTGTTGCTACAAACTTAACAGGATTTACCTTTGGCTTAGAAATCTGTTTAACAACAATTGGCTCAATTTCCACAGTTCTTTTTTCACTTTTATCATCTCTATAACCTAAGCCCTCTTTCCAGTTTCCACTACTTAGTAAATTCTGAGTTGATCTACCAGAGTTAGTCCAAGTTCTGATAATCTCTCTTTCTTTTTCTAAGTCAGCTTTTAGAGACTCATTTAATTTTAACACTTCATCTCTAACATACAAAGCATCATCTTTTTCTCTCTTAGTTTGATGAAGAATAACTAACTCCTTTTCTAAATAGTCATTTCTCTTTTTAAAAGCAAGATTTTCAGATGTTAATCTTTCACATGTTAAAGTCTGATCTCTATAACTAATGAACATGGTTTTAAGATATAATCTCAACTCAGTAATATCATCAGTATGAAAAGCATAAGTTGTTTGAGGTACCTTCAATTCAGCAGTTTCAGTACTGCTATCAGCATTTGCCATCAAGGCATAATTCATCTCATGTTTAGAATCTGAAGTGTCTGTCCATCTTTTCTTCTTTGTGACAAGTACCTTGCCTTTGTCACTTTTTCCTTTCTTGTAGTCAGGAGATATGTGGCCTCCTTCACCACAGTTGTAGCATTTAATATTTGAGTTGTCTCCTCTGTCAGACTTTCCTCCTTTGCCTTCAGACTTTCTGAACCCTTTCTTATCAGAACTTCCACTTTTCCTGAAAAACTTCTTGCCTTTTCTGAATTTCCTGTAGGCTATCTTTCTGATACCCTTCACCATAAGAGCACACAGTTGCATCATCTGTGCATCAGCATCCATTTCAGGTAAACTTTCAATTTCTGAATTATCCTCATCAGAATATGATGACTCTGAATCAAACTTTATGATGAAAGCTTTTCCTTTGCCCCTTTTTGAGGCAGCCACTTTAGGAGATTCCTCCTAAGATTTAAGAGCAACTTCCCTTGACTTTCTTCCATGCCTCTTGCTCCTTTGATCCATCTCAAGTTCATAAGTCTTGAGCATACCATAATTTCATCAAGAGTAGTTTCAGTAAGGTCATAGTTGTCTCTTATGGTAGTAGACTTCAAATCCCAATTTTCTGGAAGAACTAAAAGGAATTTTATATTTGAATCTTCAAGATCATATTCCTTGTCCAACAGTGACAGATCATTCAAGAGTTTGACAAACCTGTTATATATATCAGTTAATGACTCATCAGCTTTCGAGTCAAAGTGCTCATACTCTTGAGTGAGTATAGTCCTCATGTTCTTCTTGATTGCATCAGTTCCCTGGCATCTTATCTCCAACGCATCCCATATCTCCTTTGCAGTCTTGCAATTAATTACCCTGTTTGACATGAAATTATCAATGGCACTATGCAGCAAATGCCTTACCCTTGCATCCTTGGCAATAGATGAGACATCTTCAGCTGTGTAATCACCTTTCTCCTTTGATATGGACTTTGCTGGTTGATCAACAACTGTAACGCAGAGCTTGGTAGGCTTGTATGGTCCTTCATTAATTATATCAAGGTATTCTGGATCTGTAGCTTCCAGAAACATAGCCATCTTCACTTTCCATATGGGATACTCAGAAGGTCTCAATATGGGAACCCTAATAGTCTCATATCGACTGTGGGTTTGAGTGTTTTGAGTTTCTTGAGTTTTGGTGGGCTTGATTGGAGTTTGTGCTTCTTCAGACATGATTGTTTGGCTCTTTACTGTATGTGTGTTAACACATAAGCTCTGACACCAATTGTTAGGTCACACAACACTGTAGAAGGGGGTTGAATACAGTGTTTATACAATCAAATCGATTTAACACAAGTACGTAACAAAGATCAAGTATATTCAATAAACTTTCTTACAATATGAACTGTTGTTCTCTCTCAGTGATGAACAAATATCACTAAGAGCTGCTAGGTTACAATATATAATCTTCTCGATAATGATAACACATATAGTGTAAACCCTAAGTCTATGTTTATATAGTACACAGTTACAAGATAACTTCTAATTAATATGGAATACAATTCTGTCTCCTAAAATATATCAATTAGATATCTTCTACAAGTCTTCCAGTCTTCTAACTCTTTCCATGCATATCTTCTTTTGTTTTAGTCTCGATCTTCTCCTGTAAATCAGCTTCATTCCTTAAACTGAAAGTCTTCCCGCACTTAAGTTCTGATATGACCTTAAGTTCTGATATTAAGTTTTGACTTCCAATAAATCCTGATTTGTCCTGTTGTTAAGTTCTGAAAACTAAACACAAATCATATTAGACATGACATCTCAAATATATCTAACATGATTCATAATATACCCAATATCCACTTTATCATTACCCGGTCAAGGATGACTTTTAATGGAATCAATGTATATTAATTCTCGTATAGAAATATAATAACTTCAGGTCTAAGGACCATTACATCATTATCACTGTAAAAATTACTTATGACACAACAGACATGTAGAATCTCACATCGGGTCTGTCCAACACCATGTACATGTACATCTGCATGTGTCTTTGACTTTAGTATCACTATACCTATGATCAATAAGATGTGATCGTCAGTCAACAAACACACTAGTCTTAATGCATTATGATTGTCCCTTAATAATAATACCCGAATAGGGTCCTTTAGGAATATTGATACTATTCTCATAATCTCATTTCTAAGTCACATACTTAGAGATATAGAATTGCATATCATATTCCTAGGACATTTATTAATCTAAAATTTATATCGCAGTACATTAAGAATTAATAAATTATAAAGGGAATAATTGATAGAACATAAACATTAATAATCCTAATGTCTTAAACTAAAACATCATAGTGTTGTCTCTAGGGCACAAACACTAACAAATAAAGCACTCCATGTTTCAGTTTGATATATTTTAAAATTGACATGAGCTGAGTAGACATTAAAGATCTTGATTGCTTCTCTCATGGTTATTAGTGAAAATATCACTGTCAATCATTACTTTCTGTAGATAGTCTTCAGCTAGATTGAAATTGCTCCTTGAAACCATGCCATTTTCATCCTCCTTGATTCTGAGTGCCCAATTTTTTTCTTTGACTGTATTGTCCTCTGATTTAGGCACCAGCTCATTGACGTTGTTTATCTCAAGTTGGTTTGACACTTGTTGATTGCATGCAAACCAAGTTAATTCCAAAATAACTTCTTTCACTCTCTTGGATTCTTTCTGAATAAAAAGTTGTTGTATAAGCATTCCTCTAAGGTGATTCTTCTGGTTCCTTCCTTGATAGATGTGTCTTCAAAATATGAGTTGAGAATATGACTCCTTATTAACTTTCTTTGTTGAGGCAAGTTTGATGTTATTAATGAATTTTTCAAGCTGCAAAAAGTGATAGTTGACATATCTTAAAACTATCTTTGAGAGATTTCAATCTTATTAGCAGTTGATGTCACTCTAGTTCTTCTATCAAGTGATAGTTCATCGATTTCTAGCTCTTTCTAATCAATGGTTATTCCATTTTGCTGTTCAACTTCTATTTCTACATACTTTGGTTTAGCAGTTGACAAGATATGTAACATCCTCAAATCCAGGGTCAGGATTGGGTGTCACCAAACAACTTTAAACAATATAAACCTGTATATTAAAATTAATATACAGATAACCCCTTATTTTTGGATCGAATACAGGTTATGGTATTAAACAAGAATCTAACCTTCTAAAATTTATAACAACTAACTCAAATTTTATTACCTCTTTACTAACTTCCTCGTCTTATACACTCTGACATCTCCAACTTCCTGCAGATGGGATCTCTCCAATTTTTTGTCTCTTAAGAGCTATTCACTTTTATCCTCATTTAATACTGAAAGAAATAAGAATTCACAAAGCAAGAGGGAGCCAAAAATGCTTACCAAGTATCATAATAGGTTTCCAGGTATCATAACCAAAAGAAACTCCATAAAACAATGTTTAAATGATTTTATAAACATCTTTATTTATTTAAATAGTTGCAAATAAAACATCGGCCCTTATTAGCCTTCAATCACCGATAAAAAAAATCAACGAACAGTTCCCTGATTTATCTCCTGAATCAATTCTTTGTTTGGTTTTGTAATCATAAATCTTTCCAAGAAGGAATGCCATTAATGGCGATCAATAATAAATTAGAGTGGACACTAGAACCAACATATGTACTATACTCTGTTGATCAGTCAGATGATAGTACCGACCTATCCCCATCCGCATAGACCCACTTCATATCGGGTACCCAGGCCCATTCTGGCCTCAATAAACAAAGGGTTCGGTCCATCCCTGACCCTTAGGGTCCTGTCCATCCCTGGCCCTTATCGTAACCATATAGTTCGTAAAGTATTTTGATGCTAAGCCATTTTGATTAAAACATTATAATTCAGGTTTCACAAATAACCCGGAATAATAGGTATTTGCTCAAGAGATCAATCAACAATAATAAAGGAACAATAATAATGGTTACTTGCATGATCAAGAGTTATTGCAGCAATATGTAAGACATTTAAATATTCTGAATTTAGAATAGGGAATAAATACTTGTCTCAATTGATCCACTTTCTAATTTCCAGTCACCATTCTATGTTCACATCTATTCTGTATCCACTCATTTCATTTACTCTACATAATCAGGCTTTACTTTTACTATCACTTTTTGGATTTGAATACCTCGAACTATATGTATCTATCATAAAAGATACTATTTTAACTAATTGACAATATATAATTATCTATTATATGTTTATCCTTTCGCCTACTCACCCGATAACAACAAATAATGATCATATTTAATCATATAAAGTTTAATAGACATGTGAACTCACAATTTAAATAACATGTAAACACATAAGGCACGCATCATATATTTAATATAACATATAACTCAGTTCGTCAAAATATTCGACTCAATGTGTTTAAAATTGAAATCGAGCCGGAATATGACTTTTCAATATTTACGCGACTCACAAACGTTTACAAAAATAAGCGAACTTCTGAAACGAAAGATTTTATATCTCAAAAGTATTATTAATAGAAGAAGAACATTTTTCTGAGTCTAGACGCGTTCATTTCGTATTAAACAGACAAACAGTATGTTTATTATGAATAAAATAAGAATATTTCAATTAATAATATTAATTGAATTTTAAATACCTTTATATAAAATTTTTAAAAACTCAAATTGATTTTTAAATCATTATTTTCCTTATTATAAATACATTTTAAATATATTTTATTTAACTATTTATAGATAAAATTAATTGATTAAATGAATTAATCAATTAATTAAATAATAAATAACTAATTAAAATAAACAATAAATATTTAAATCAAATTTGGATTTATGAAAATAATAAAGAAAAATATTTTTTGGAATTAGAAATAATTCATTTAAAATAATTAACTAAATTATTTTTTGAATTTAAAAATAATTTTTGAAATTCAAAATGATTTTTGAATTAATTTTTTAAAAAGAAAATTATACAAACAGATTTTTAGGTCTGGAACTGGGGATTTTGGAATCAAAACCGGGTTGGACATAAAAGAAAACGGGTCAACGAGATCCACCTGACCGGGTCGAACGCCGGTCGGAATCTAGGGAAGATCAGGCGGCTTCGCCGCTTCGCCTGTTCCGGTTAACCCGTTTAGCCCTCAGAAACCATGGATTGACTCATTTTCGTTAGCCTAATTCAATCCTTACCATCCCAGCAACACGTTGACGTGCTGATCAACACTCCCACACCCTATTTCGTCATCTCCGACGAAAAAAAAGGAAAATTCGGCCACCTTGAAGCTTTTCCCAGCAAAAAGCCGATAAGCCCCAAACCAACACCAAATTCAACGATTTCTACACGAATTCGAAGCTTATAACAACTCCAATCAAACTCCACAACTCTAATTAATAAACAATCATCCAACAGTTCCAAATATTAAAGAGAAATGAAGAACATAACTCGTGAACTCATACCACTTATTTAGCAATAAAACGATATAATTATATATGTGAAACGATTGTAAATGTCACGATAAAGCTAACCACATCATCAAAATCAATCAAAGATCACTACATCAAAAATCCCCAAATTCGTATATAAACCCTAAATATCTAAATTAAAACTTACCAATCTAAGAAACATTTTGTTGGCATAATCAGATAGATCTCTTCTTGGGAATCGATTTGACTACAAACAAGACATGATTTTTCCAAATCACTGCAAAATCATGCTTTGATTTTCAAGAACACATAAACCCTAACCCTAGAACTTTTAGAGAATTTTTGTTATAATTTTCTAATTTTTATATAATTAAATAATATTTAAAATCTATTTATACTTATAAAATAATATCCTCAAAATTATTTAGGGATTAATTATATCATTTAATAAAAATAATTAGCGTAGAATTAATAATTAATGGGGAATAATTTTTAATTTAACAAATAGAAAAATTATGACAAAATTTCCCAAAAATTATGATTAATATAAAAATGCAAAACTATCGAATATTTAATAGTCCTACAATTTTATGAAAATAAAATTACGATTTTTGTGGGCTTTGATGTCCCGGTAGGGGCCGGAAAAATTATTTTTCACAAAACAAAATATTTTCTAAATTAACTAGATGTTCGAAAAATCAATATGGTATATGCCATATTATGCGAAATAAGGCCAATTTCCATATACGAAATAGCAGCCATTAAAACGAAACTTGGATAGTATAACTTTTAATATAAATCCATTTAACACGTAATAAAATACCCGAAAAATATCTCAAACCACACAGAACACATATAGCACATAACAGATAACCTTTTATGATCATACATTATTTATAATATCATGAATCACATAATACTCATTTAATATAATAAAAAAAGTCATAAATTCCCGGTTGTTACATCCTCCCCCCTTAAAAGGACTATATCATCATAATCACGCTAAGGATCGGATAATGATACTGTTCAAGTATCTCACTTTCAATTTTTGAGGTTGACTTCTCAACCTTACAATCCCTTCATAAAACTTTAACTCACAATATCAATTATTTTTCAACAGCCTCTTGCTGATATAATATTCTATCAGTTGCTCATACAACTTAACTCGAGTTTCCATCATATATATAATAAAGCTAGATTACTTTCCTTGAGTATAAATATATATACCCTATGAATTTGCTACGCATGTGGTGGTAAACCCAAGTCACTTACAATCTTCCTGCATATCTTATTATCTCGAAAGGACCAACATAATGCATACTAACTGTCTTTTCTCGTTAATTCTAATCCAGTCGTGTTCATGAACGCTTCCAACATTTACTGGTTGTTTAACTTCATTCTCCACATATTCTTCGTTTAATCAGCCTAGCTTGTAATCGCTTCCACGCGCATTCGAAGCTCTTTAATTGTTCTCTTACTTTTCTCATCCATCCGTGAATGGTATACTGAGACCATGGCGCATTTGGGTTTCTAAACATTTTCAAAATAATTGCATAATTTAGAATTAAAGAGAAAATCTTGGTCGGATACGATTTACATACGAATTTGTTATCATCCATTATGTCCTTTAATCACACATGAATTTATTTGTCGAGCGAAAATATTTTACTATTAAAAAAAATATGCTAACCCGGAGACATCAATTGCATATTCAACTCGTATTGTCATTTATTTTGGTTCTAGGGAGTCCCCATATGAAATTTATTACAATGCTCTTCCCTGACGTTCATTCACATATAACGTTTATTCCTGTCTTCACGCCATATTCTCATAACTTTTTCTACATTTATATCTTGTATCATATTCTCGGAGTAATTTAAATTTCTCGAGTCATCGATGATTAGCCAAATTCCTATTTTTAGCTCGGCCCTACTGTTAGGGCGAAATCACGCGCTAATAATACACGTAAGTATACGCGTTCGCAAGTAATATAGAATACTTTCTAGTTCGTTCCCACGGAGACTCAGACTAACTATGTTCAATTAAACTCACTCACCAATGTATGATTACTTCTCAATGTTAAGATAATAACACTTAGATTTGATTAACTAATTATTAACTATAATTAACTACTAGAATTAACACTTAATTAACACTTAGAATTAACAATATTTAAACACTCATGAGATCACAACTTCATTACTACTTCCTTCAATAGTCATTGTTATTATCCTCAGCATGCAACAGTGTTGATATTAATCGAATAACACGAAACTGATAAAAGCCAACTTTCATTGTACTAATACCATTCTACCAATCATCCACAATTAAGATAGAAGTTGAATACGCATCGATTATGTTGAGTCCCTATATGTATATAGAAATTGAGAATATAACGATTTAAGAACAAGTTATTCCTTTTGATTACATAGGGAAAATAAAACTGTTAGAGTTACCCACTAATCATGCATACTTGTACACGAACCTATGCTAGCATGGCAAGTTCTAAATCTCAAGATCCACCATCACTTTACAAGAGATTAACACCCTATCTTATATGTTCGCGACGCACATAAGTCGAATAAGCACAACCAATACTAGATATCATACAATCATCACATACTAAGGTATTAAACAACTAACTAAAGAATTCCATAGTAAATCCGTTACGACTCCATGATCACGATTACCCCATGTTAGCACTCATCGTTATCATGGGTTCATATGAAGACATGATAAATAAACACAAAAGAATAATAAATAACTACTTATATTAAACCAGAGTATGTCACAAGAGTAAATAGGTTCAAAGCAAAGAAAACTAGCATCCAACGTTACAATAAAATAAAGAATCACAAGAAAACATGCTTCATCTTCGTTGCGGTGTGCTAA
Organism: Apium graveolens; assembly: GCF_009905375.1. Taxonomy (NCBI): domain Eukaryota; kingdom Viridiplantae; phylum Streptophyta; class Magnoliopsida; order Apiales; family Apiaceae; genus Apium; species Apium graveolens. The sequence continues at coordinate 177,428,075 of NC_133649.1, read as the reverse complement.
AATGGTCTTCTTCCTTAACTCCTTCGCTCCTTGATTAATACTATGATCCAACACTCGTGAAACGTCTCTGAAATCTACTTATGGAGGAGTCCCACAAAATCCAGATATCTCAGAAGTTGGAAGCCAAACAGAATTAGAAGTCTAAAATATTTAATCTGAATTTACGACCCTGCACGGCCGCTCAGCAGGCGCTCAGACCCCTTCTGGAAAATTGATCTGTTTGCTCCGTTTCTTCGCTGTAATATGCTCCTCTCTTCCCACTTGCAATGCTAAACACATGCTAAGGCTTATTATTGATGAATTCTCCCCCAAAATGCAACTAATACCCTGAAATGCAAAACACTAGAAAAACGCATCAAATACACAAAATACTTGATTTCAAGACACCAATTTAAGCTATTATAAGACGTTCTAAGTGGTATAAAATGCCACTTATCACACCCCCAAACTTAAATCGATGATTGTCCTCAAGCGTCACAAACTCAAAATCAAAATAAAAACATGCATGAATGCAATCTATATGAAATGCAACGATCCCCCTTACTACGACCAAACCAACCAACTTACGACATCTCAACAAATGCAATTAGGCGAATAAAGATCAATCGAATCATATAAACTAACATACAGCCAGAAATGTGGTGTGTGCAGATGCTTAACAGATATGCTTCGGAACTAGATCAATTATCATGACTCAACTATCCTCAAGGCAATCACACGATTATATGAAGAATAAAACTTCTAGGCACAAAGTGACTCATAACACTTCAAGAATCATGGAGCTTATTACGGAATCATGCTCTTATTTATAACAACAATGCTCATTTGACCGTGCAATGAGTGAGGTCCACAAAAGACTTATACAATGGCATCCATGTAGCGAGTGTTAGGTTAGCGGATCCCAAACTATAAAAACCTTAGGTCACTAGGCACAAAGTCCCCTAAGAACTTAATAACTCGAATACCAAAGAGCCCACTCGTGATCAATTATGCATTAACTCTTTATTTTTTTTATTTTTTTTTCTCTTTTTTTCTCTTTTTTTTTCAAAAATTTCTGAGCAAGTGCGTTTCGCTCCATCTTGCTCAACCCTAGACTGCTCGCATAAATATACGAGCCGGCTACTAGCCATTTGACGCCTAGCCACAATTAGCAATGAATTCCATTTTTTACTCCATTTTTTTCTTTTCATGCCTTTTATCACTAAGAACCTATTATAAAATTCTAAGCATAATAAATAGATTAACCTCGAAAACAATCAAATCATAACAACAATCTAAACCTTAAGCATTCTCTAAGACTTAGTGAAAATACAAGTGTTTCTGGCATGCATACCACCCTACACGATTCAACATCACTTTAATGCTATCACTACACTCGCATCAACATCACAAAACAGCTGGCAAATCAGCGCAAAAGGGATCATGGTAAATGCATGAGCTACATGACATGATAAACAAATAAAGCTATATAAAAAAAATTATATGGCACAAATTATGCAATTATATGACTAAACTATCATAAATATGAAACTATATGACACACACACAAAATATTCCTTAACTACCACCCCCAAACTTAAAATCTTCACTATCCCCAGTGAAGGTAGTAGAAAGGAACACAGGGTATACCTACTCGGAGAGATCATCATCATCATCACCCTCAGTGGGTGGTGTATCAGGAGGCAGATATGCAGAGTCCTCACCAAAAACTGGCCACTAGATGTCAGCTCCAAGGCCTCGAAAAGCAGTCCCTAGTGCAAGGGTGAGCTCCTGAGCAAACCTGCTATGCGTCTTGTACATAGCATCCATCCTCCGTGACAGCCTCCTATACTGGGCATCAGCCATCCCAGCACCCTCCTGAGCTCTTGAAGAACCAGCCTCATCATGCCTTGGCCTCGACATGGTAGCACCTCGTGCTGGACGCCCTCCTGGAAGACGATAACCCAGCCCATGCTCCTCGGGCTCACCACCGGTCCACTCCTGCATCGCATTTAGAGTCCCGGAATCAATAGGAGTGGCCGGCAACTGCAACTGCTCATGAGACGGCCACTGAACTCCCACCGCTCGGCAAAGCTTCGTAAACATAGATGCATAAGGGATGTTCATGTGCTTCGCTCCCCTCAAAAACTTCAGAATTCCTTGGTAGATGAACTCACCAAAGTCCACATAGTACTCCTCATTCAAAATTCCCCACAACAACTGTGCTCTCTCAACTGTGACCTCATGTGCATGCGAAGAAGGCAGAATATTAGCACAAATAAACGCATTCCATGCACGGGCATACCTGTTCATCGCGATCGCCGGAAAGTGACGATACTCATTAGTTCCAGTCTTGAAGGTCCAAACTGTGCCTGGCCTACAGAGAGTAGCACAGATCAAATCCAAGTCAAAATCCTTAGCAGTCTTCTCGTTCCAGTTCTCCTCCGTGGGCTTCCTCTGTCTCTGCCCAATCACACGACGAATCGCCGCTGGGTGATAATCAACCATCATCCTCCGGACCACAGAATACCCATTCTTCTCGGCCTTCGCGTTCGTATAGAACTCGTGAACCACGCTCATCAGCACTGCTTCAGGCGACTCACAAAAAGCTATCCACCCCATCTCAGCAATCATAGGTAACAACTCACCATCCCTCCCCAATGGTAAAAATCCCTTCTCCTTCAGAATCGGCTTCCCCAGAAGCCTAGTGTACTCCTCTTCCGCAACCCTATCATTCAAATGAGGCCTCGCAGCAGTACCCCTCGAAGAATCAGCAGTAGGGACAGTGCTGCTACTATCAATAGTCCTTGCTCTCTTGGGTGCCATCGAATCTGAATAAAAGTGCTTGAGATTTGTGTTTTTGTGTTTGGGAGAGAGTTGAATTGTAGAAAGTGTATGGGAGATATATGGGATAGGTGTATGTATATATAGGGTATGGATTAGGGTTGAATTTGATTAGGAGTGGGTTTAAGGGTTAAAATCATGGGATAATGGGAAATAGGTCGTGGGTTTATGGTTTGTATTTTGTTTTTTTGTTTTTCTGATTTTTTTGGCTTTTTATTGAACTAAAAAAAATTGTCCCAGCCGATCCCTGAGCGGTCGCTCAGCAAAGCTGAGCGGGCGCTCAGGAAGCTACTGGATTTTTTTTTCTGGCCCGGTTATTCTGATTTTTTTATGGTTTTGGATAGGTTATTAACTTCTAAGGGTTCCTATAACAACAAATCATGGGTTGCCTCCCACGAAGCGCTTCTTTTTCGTCATTAGCATGACATTGCGTACCTTCCTCAAGTTGACAATAAAACGACACTAACCACTTCCCGGTTTGCCGTGTCCCCATAGTAGTGCTTCAACCGCTGACCATTAACCTTGAATGCTTGGTCCGGATCATTCTCAAAAATCTCCACCGCTCCATGTGGAAACACAGTTTTGACAATAAAAGGTCCAGACCACCTTGATTTCAACTTCCCAGGAAAAAGTCGGAGACGAGAGTTGAATAAGAGAACTTGTTAGGGCGAAATCACGCGCTCATAATACACGCAAGTATACGCGTTCACAAGTTATATAGAATACTTTCTAGTTCGTTCCCACAGAGACTCTGACTAACTATGTTCAATTAAACTCACTCACCAATGTATGATTACTTCTCAATGTTAAGACAATAACACTTAAATTTGATTAACTAATTATTAACTACAATTAACTACTAGAATTAACACTTAGAATTAACAATATTAAAACACTCATGAGATCACAACTTCATTACTACTTCCTTCAATAGTCATTGTTATTATCCTTAGCATGCAACAGTGTTGATATTAATCGAATAACACGAAACTTATAAAAGCCAACTTTTATTGTACTAATACCATTCTATCAATCATCCACAATTAAGATAGAACTTGAATATGCATCGATTATGTTGAGTCCCTATATGTCTATAGAAATTGACAACATAACGATTTAAGAACAAGTTATTCCTTTTGATTACACAGGGCGAATAAAACTGTTAGAGTTACCCACTAATCATGCATACATGTACATGAACCTATGCTAGCATGGCAAGTTCTAAATCTCAAGATCCACCGTCACTTCACAAGAGATTAACACCCTATCTTATATGTTCGCGATGCACATAAGACGAATAAGCACAACCAATACTAGATATCCTACAATCATCACATACTAAGGTATTAAACAACTAACTAAAAAATTCCATAGTAAATCTGTTACGACCCCATGATCACGATTAGCCCATGTTAGCACTCAACGTTATCATGGGTTCATATGAAGACATGATAAATAAACACAAAAGAATAATAAATAACTACTTATATTAAACCAGAGTACGTCACAAGAGTAAATAGGTTCAAAGCAAAGAAAACTAGCATCCAACGTTACAACGAAATAAAGAATCACAAGAAAATATGCTTCCTCTTCGTTGCGGTATGCTAAAACGGTCTTCTTCCTTATCTCCTTCGCTCCTTGATTAATACTATGATCCAACACTCGTGAAACTTCTCTGAAATCTACTTATATAGGAGTCCCACAAAACCCAGATATCTCAGAAGTTGGAAGCCAAATAGAATTAGAAGTCTAAAATATTTAATCTGAATTTACGACCCTGCGCGGCCGCTCAGCATAGCTGAGTGCTGAGCGGGCGCTCAGACCCCTTCTGGAAAATTGATCTGTTTGCTCCGTTTCTTCGCTGTAATCTACTCCTCTCTTCCCACTTGCAATGTTAAACACATGCCAAGGCTTATTATTGATGAATTCTCCCCCGAAATGCAACTAATACCCTGAAATGCACAAACACTAGAAAAACACATCAAATACACAAAATACTTGATTTCAAGACAACAATTTAAGCTATTATAAGACGTTCTAAGTGGTATAAAATGCCACTTATCACCTACCTGGTGCCCATTCATCCATGGGTGGCATATAATATTTTGGTTCAATGTGTTTCATAACATTCTCAATACCTATGCTAACACCTTAAATCACGTAATACTATCGACCAATTACAATCAATACCTAAATCTGATGACGTACCATAATCTCTTTTAGGCGGTATCAAACTAACTTATCGAATAAATTGTTCATTAATAAAAGAAGATGATTAGGTTTGGTAAACCTATCAATATTAATTCACATAACGCTCCCCCGCGGCTTGGGTTCTCAGGTGATTTCACTATAACATCTCTTAACGAGAGGTACTCATTTCTAAAATAGTTACAATAATATATTCAGACTTTGATGCTGGCCTTCATTTTTTGGTAGATATAACATGTACTTACATATTCCACCATCTCTTTTCTCGTACCAAGCCTATCAATATTTACTTTTAAGCCCTCAATTTTTAATCATCTTCCCAGAATGAATTTCCAATCTCAAGTTATAGACGTTTCATTACGTTCTTTAATTTAGCTCTGACATACTTAATTTCCGTCATTGACTTACATCCTGGGTAGTTTATAAATTTTTTTTATCATCCTTTTGATTTCACTTCCTTTTTTAGTTAAGTCCTTCATTCCCCTGGCTCATAATTTCTTTTTTACATATGCAATTTCTTTTTCCCATTAGTACTGATCCGTTTATCATTAAAAAAACCATTTCTGTGACCGGCTCTGAGTTGAAAGTTTTCGATTCCTCACTATTCGAGCTCTTTTACTATCCTTGCTAATAAAATTAAGTAAATCACATTTTCTTTCTCATTGAGACTGTCAGATACCTCATAGCTTTGCTCAAATAACTGTGTATCGTACAATTATCATTTCTAATTAATTTCAACTATCCTCTGTCTCATATTTGACTTTCTCGAAATGAAGATATGTTTTAAATTATTGGGGTCAGTATGAATTATATACGTTTCCCTTAAATACACACTACCTCCACATCTTCAACTTACATACTATCACTGCCAGCTTTTACCATACATCGGATACTTATATTCACGAGCTTTCTAATATTTCAAAGTATTTCTTATTACTTTGTCATTATATGTTGGTATACATCCAAGTCCTTCATAAAACATTATTACAGATGATAAAATCTTTTTGATCGTCTAACAACATCCACATTAGTGGAGTTACAAGTCTCTTTTTTATTCATTCTCCCTTTTTATTTCCCCTTCCTTCTCTTAGCTCTTATATTGAACTTATGGTTCTTGGATACGTACTTCTCACTTGCATGTACAAATACCTTTCAATTTATCTTATCTATTGCAAAAAGGCATACCTATTAGATAAAGTCTCGAACAAACTTATGGTAGCATCACCCTATTTTGTGGCGCCCTCCAAACCCGGGTCAGAAGTTTGGGGTCCACACACACACCTTATTTATAACCTGCTTATAACAATAATAAAGATAACAATAATATGCAGTGACCCTACTTACCAACTACCACGGACCGCAACAGGTTAAATTATGCACACAAGCCAAACACATCTACTTATATTACAAACCGTTCAAATCCCAACCATTCAAACTCAAACTGAGTATTAAATATTATTAAAAAAATTTACAAACTTAATTTATTCTAAAAGAAGCCTACTAGCTCAGCTTCCTCAACCTTAATCTCTAGCTCTCGCGCTGGATTGGGGATCCTTGCTACCAACTGGTTCCTTTTTAACTGGAAAGAATATAAACAACATCGCACAAATGAGCTAACTAGCTCAGCAAGTCACAATGACAAAACTGAGAATAATGATCATCAAGTGAATATGGTTATGATATCAAGTGAACAGTGGATTATGATTTAGAATTGGACATTATACTTTTATTTTAAAAACCAAGGTTAGGTTGCTGATCAGTCACGCACTAACCCTGAGCAAAGCACACAGCATTGCTCTAACTACTGGATTCAAGGCACACATTGGCCTAACTTGACGATTATATGGTCTGACCACGAATCTGGTCCACAATTTTATAAAAACAATCCAATTCTAACATAATAACATAATGAACAATAATAAAGAATAACCAGAATCATTAACAACAGTGAGTGCTTAACAATGAAAGGGTTTCAATCCTTGTACGGATCTACAAGGTAACTTCAAAGCCTGGATGTTGGGTAATGAAAGAATTGAATAACAAAGGAATCAACGTTTCAGGGTTTCAAAGATTTGGTCTTTCAAATCATAAGATACAATGGGTTGAGTATATAAGTAATTCAGTCCAGTGTTTGGTATTTAGTTTGTATGTATTTGTAGAGTAATATCGTAGATTTGTGGTTCGTGTTTGGGTATACAATAATCAATGACTTAGAAAAAATAAGGTTTACGGCTCAAGAACAATAACTGGAATCAGGGTTTGGGTTTCAGTGCTTCAAAGCACTTGCAATATCAACAAGACTATCAAGTACTACAATATCTCGAGAAAGTTCAGAGCACTTGCCTGGTATTAGCTTATTACACTGCACTCGCTTCCAATCTCAACAGTCTTACTCCTCAACTACCTGTTTCCCTTTCCTACATCTTGCCTCTTCAGCTCACATATTATAAGCATCTATCAATAGTCGACTTATAGGATTCTATTCAACATATACTTTTATCTACCCTTCGTTTCACCCAAATCCGATTAACGGATTAAAAGTTATGCAATAATCAAGTAAACACCGAATATATAGACCGATAGTCAATCAACAAATCACGTATATCATATAATACATCATGTAATCAATGATATATCATTTATAAAGAACTCTCGGGTCATAAATAGGCTTTCGGTTATTTAAAAATGATTTTTAAAATATTTTTCGGAATTAAAACGGGTCGTTTGATCAATTTTGAGTTAATAAACAGGGTTCGATTGGCCAATTATGGCTTCGAAACAATTTTATAAAAATTATCGAGCCTTGAAAATAATTTAGAATAATATTTTAAAGCTCGAAACTATTTTTCGGAATTTTTAAATTATTTTTAAATAATTAAATCTAATTAAATAATTAAATAAAATCAATTAATAATTAATTAAATCAATTAATCAATTAATTTCTGAATTAATTGACCAATTAATTAATTAAAAATTAACTGAAATTAATTAACTAATTAATTCAGATTTATTTTTGAATTAAAAATAATTTTCGGAATTAAAATAATAATTTTTAGAATTTTCAGAAATTAAAAATGAATTTTTATAATAAAAATAATAGGATATATGATTTTTGAATATTTTTAAAACAGGAATCCAAAATATGCAATTTCTGGAAACCTAGGGGATTAAACTTCATCATTTACAAAAGTACAGGGGCCTAAACTGCAATTTTGCAGTTCACCCCGCTGGAAAACGACGGGTTCGCCGGAGAACTCATCTCCGGCACCGTCACACCCTCACAACCTCCAGATCACATCTGTACTTCACAAGGAACACAACCATGCCATCAATTTATTCTAATCATCCCAGAGTTGGCCGGAAAATAACCAAGAAACTCGCCGGTTTCCGGCGAGTTCGACGAAAACTTTAAAACCTAACTCCCTCTTCTACAGACCTCGTTGATTCATGAAACTTATACGACTAGATTGCAAATTTCACAGAGAACACAATCCACTATATCACAACATCAATCTATTCCAAAATAAGAAACCCCCAAATTTCAATTGAAAATATTCATACGGGTTATAAACCCTAATTTTAAAATTCGAAAATCAAACTCAAATTTGAACATGTTATTGAACTCCAAATCAGACGTATAATATATCAAAATCATCAGGAAAACAAGCTCTATAACATGCAATCATCAAATCATACAAACAATCATCCGAACAGAAATTCATATTTTTCATAAAAATAATTCGAAAATAAATAAATTTCTAGAAATTAAACCTTTGATTCTGCATTTCTGAAACTTGTATAATCTGATAGTACTCTTCAAAACCTCCGTTTTGGTTACTAGAGCTTTCTGAGCAGATTTCAATAACACCTCCAAATAGTAGTTTGATTCTTGGAACAGTTTATGAATATATGATTTTTCTCTGTAAAATTATATAATTATATGTCTGCAAATGATTTTGATACGAAATAAAATACGGTAAAAGGCTATTTATATTTACGGAAAATTAGTATCCCGTTGGATCATTCTGGATATAAAACGGTACGTTTATTTGTAAAAACTGATCCAAACGGTATCGGTTTTCGGGATAATTATCCAAATCAGTACAATTTGTACTGCGGTCTTGGTCTCAGCGCCTGGTTACACGTATTACGAAGTGATAATTGTGATAGTTTAATAAAAAGCTCCCGTTTATCGAACATACAAGTTTTATTGATTTACCGAAATGAATATTGTATCGAAAATGTTGCGCCGGGACCCGCGCAGGACAAACCGTACGCCGGATCGAAAAAGTCGAAACATGGAAAATGCTCGGAATATTACAATTAGGTTAGGAAGGAGTTCTCGGAAGAGTTTTGGGTTCCAAAAACGTAACAACGGGTGACGTCGATTGGTTCCTGTTTTTATAAAATAGATTTTAAATGCTCGAAAAAAGATTTTATAAATTTCATATGATTCTTATAAATTCATAAATCAACATAAAAATAATTAGGAAGATATGACAATTATCTATATTTTATTTTGGACATATGAAAATTAAAATACTCAATTAATATTTTTTTATATCCAAATACAAATAACACTTAACAATTAATTCACAGAATAGATACTGAACACACATAGTATTTATTTAATAGCAAAAATAATTACACGATATATCCCGGATATTACATCCTTCCCCCTTAAAAGGATTATGTCCTCAGAATCTCCTAAGAAAACAAGTGAGGGTACTTTTCTCTCATATCACTTTCTAACTCCCAGGTTGACTCTTCAACCTTTGGGTTTCTCCATAATACTCTTACTAACTTTACCACTTTATTTCTCAATGATTTTTCTCTCTCCTCTAGAATCTCTACCGGACTCTCTACATATGACAAATCTGCCTGAAGCTCTATTGGCTCATATTCTATTACATATCTGGAATCTGGATTGTACTTCTTAAGCATTGATACGTGAAAAACATTGTGAATGTGTTCCATGTGCGGTGGTAATGCCAACTCATAAGCTACTTTGCCAACGCGCTTTAAGATCTCAAAAGGTCCGACATATCTTGGGCTTAGCTTTCCTTTCTTCCTAAACCTTGTTAGTCCTTTCCACGGTGATACTTTCAGTGATACCAAGCTTCCTTCTTCAAATTCCATGTCCTTCCTTAACTGGTCTGCATACTTCCTCTGACGATCTTGTACGGCTATTAATCTTTTCTGGATAATGTCAACAACTTCCTTTGTCTGCTGCACCAATTCAGGTCCAAGTATTTTACGTTCTCCTACTTCGTCCCAATATACTGGAGATCTACATTTGCGTCCGTAAAGGACTTCATAGGGTGGCATCCCAATGCTGGCGTGATAACTGTTGTTATAAATAAACTCTACCAGGGGTAAATGCTCATCCCAACTTCCTTTGAAATCAATAGCACAAACACGTAACATGTCCTCGATTATCTGGATCGTTCTTTCACTTTGGTCATCCGTTTGCGGGTGATAGGCCGTACTCATATTCAGTCTTGTTCCCAAACATTCTTGAAAACTCTTCCAAAATCTTGAATTAAACCTTGGATCTCGATCAGATATGATAGACATTGGAACTCCATAACGAACTACGATTTCCTTCAGGTACATATGGACTAACTTGTCGAGCGAAAATCTTTCATTTATAGGCAGAAAATGAGCTGACTTGGTAAGTCTATCCACTATAACCCAAATGGCATCATGATTAGCCCTTGTCCTTGGTAATCCAACTATAAAATCCATGGCAATATGTTCCTACTTCCATTCTGGAATCTCCAATGGTTGTAGCAACAATCCGCTTGGTCTCTGATGCTCTGCTTTAACTCTCTGACAGGTATAACATTTGTTAACCCATTCCGCAATTTCCCTTTTCATGTATGGCCACCAATAATTCTTCTTTAAATCTCTATACATCTTGGTACTTCCTGGATGGATGGAATACCTTGAATTATGTGCCTCCTGTAGAATTTCATTCTTCAATTCCGTCACCGGTGGAATCTAAAATCTAGATGAAAACCTCAGAATACCTTGATCATCCTTCTACGTGCATAATTCTTCACCTACCAAATGATTTATATCTTCATCCATTACATCTTCCTAACATTTCTTGATTTTCTCCAATAACTCCGGTTGAAAAGTTCATGCTATACACTTTTGTTTCCTCAGGCTTGCAAACTCTAATCTCCAATTCCAATTTCTGAAATTCCTTATATATATCTTCAGGTACGGATAACACATTTAACCTTTCCTTCCGACTTAACACGTCTGCTACAATGTTCTCTTTACCGGGATGATAATTAATCGAGCAATCATAATCCTTGATCAACTCTAACCATCTCCTTTGCCTCATATAAAGTTCCTTTTGGGTGAATATATATTTCAAACTTTTGTGATCCGTATAAATCTCACACTTCTCTCCATACAGATAATGTCTCCAAATCTTTAAAGCAAACACTATGGCTGCTAGTTCCAAATCATGAGTAGGATACTTTTGTTCGTGCGGTTTCAATTGCCTTGACGCATACGCAATCACCTTGTCGTGCTGCATTAGAACACATCCTAATCCTTTGTGAGAAGCATCGTTATAAATTACGAAAATCCCTTGATCGTCTGGAAGTGTCAAAATAGGTGCCGTGATTAATCTTCGTTTCAACTCCTGAAAACTTTCTTCGCACTTGTCGTTCCATATAAACTTTTCATTCTTCCGTGTAAGCTTTGTCAATGGTGTTGCAATTCTTGAGAAATTCTGGACGAATCGTCAATAATATCCTGCCAATCCTAAGAAACTCCTTACTTCGGTGGGTGTTCTGGGTCTTTCCCAATTCGTAATTGCCTCGATCTTTGCTGGGTCCACTTTGATCCCTTCATTACTAACTATGTGTCCTAAGAACTGAACTTCCTGTAGCCAAAACTCACACTTCGAGAATTTAGCATATAACTTCTTTTTCCTTAAAATCTCCAAAGCTATTCTCAAATGTTCTGCATGATCTTCTTCCGTCTTTGAATAGATCAAAATATCGTCTATAAATACAATAACGAACTTGTCCAAATATTCCTTGAAAATTCTGTTCATCAGGTCCATAAACGCTGCCGGGGCATTAGTCAATCCAAAAGACATTACTAAAAATTCATAATGTCCATACCTTGTTCTGAAAGCTGTCTTTGGTATATCTTCTGGCTTGATCTTCAGTTGATGATATCCCGATCTTAAATCAATTTTGGAGAAATACTTGGCTCCCTTCAATTGGTCAAACAAATCGTCAATTCTAGGTAACGGATACTTGTTCTTGATCGTAAGCTTATTGAGCTCCCTGTAGTCGATACACAGTCTCATGCTTCTGTCTTTCTTCTTAACAAATAATACCGGTGCTCCCCACGGGGACACACTGGGTCTGATTACTCCTTTCTCTAACAGCTCTTGCAATTGCTTTGCTAGCTCTTTCATCTCAACGGGCGCCATTCTGTACGGGGCCTTGGATACTGGTTCTGTTCCAGGCACTAAGTCGATCGCAAATTCAATTTCTCTATCTGGAGGAAGTCCTGGCAATTCGTCGGGAAACACGTCTGGAAATTCATTCACTACTGGAATATCTTCAAGTTTTGCTGGCTCCTGACTTCTGTCAATCACATATGCTACAAAATGCTCGCATCCTTGCTGTAATAACTTCTTAGCTTGGATTATTGTTAAGAACTTCTTTACTTGCTTCCGGCCCTTGAACGTTACTATCCTTTCGTCTGGCGTTTTCACCATTACCTTCTTATTTCGACAATCTATCTGGGCATCGTGCTTAGATTACCAATCCATCCTTAATATAACGTCAAATTCTCCTAACTTAAATGGTATCAAATCTACACAAAACTTACTACCAGAAATCTCAACATCACAATTCCCACAAACTTGATTCACAGTTACACGTTCTTGATTTGCTAATTCCACAGTCATTATTTCTTTTAAATATTCAACTGGACAATTTATCTTACTAACAAAATCTTGTGAAACAAACGATCGAGTTGCTCCCGAATCTATTAACACTTTGGCACATAAAGAATTCACATTGAACGTACCTGCCACGATATCTGTATCCTGGATAGCATCCTTAACTGACATGTCGAAAACTCTAGCCCTTGGAGTCTCATTCAGTGTTGGGATAGATCCCATAATCCTCAATGCATTACTGACTGGGGCTGGTGTCTTGCAATCCCTGGCCATATGTCCTGGCTTTCCACATTTGAAGCACGTAAATCCAATGGCTAGAACCTTCACTGCTGGATTCCGAATAGGCTGATCCTTATTTGCTGGCTCTCTAGCTGGCTGATTTCGGCACTCCCTCGAATAGTGCCCTTTCTGGTTGCATTTAAAACATACCACATTCAACTTGTTACAAACTCCTCCATGTTTCTTTCCACATACTTGACAATCTGGCAAAATTAATCTCAACTGATTTGGCTGATTTGTATTAGCTGGACGGTTGCTCTGGCCTCCGTCTCCTGCATTCTGTCTCCTGAAATTAAAATTTCTCCCTGGCTAAAACTTGCCCTTCTTAAAATTTGGAAACTTCCCTGTTTGTGGCCGACCCTCACTTCCCTGAACTTTCCTTTTCTTGCTTTCTTTCTCCTTCTGTGCCATCTCACTTTCGGTTTCCGCAATCATAGCCTTCTGTACAACCCCTACATAGGTCTCCAATTCAAAAATAGCTACCTTCCCTCTGATCCATGGCTTCAAGCCTTGCTGGAATCTCTTGGCTTTCTTCCGGTCAGTATCTACATACATCGGCACATACCTTGACAATTCCTCAAACTTACTTTCATAATCTGCCACCGACATGTTCCCTTACTTTAATTCTAAAAACTTCAGCTCCATCTGATCCTGAACAAACCGGGGAAAATACTTTTCTAGAAACAATTACTTAAACCTCTCCCAAGTAATAACATATGTACCTTCCACTGTCTTCACCATCTCCCACCAGTAGGTGGCCTCATTCTTCAGATAGTAACTTGCAAACTCAACCTTCTGTTCCTCCTTTACTTTCACTAAGGAAAATGCCTTCTCTATTTCCTTTAACCACACATTTGCTTCAATCGGCTCTAAGGAACCCTTGAATTCTAGTGGGTTTATCGCCTGAAAAGTTTTAAAGGTTACCTGGGGATTGGTCTGTCTTTGCTGTTGTTGTGCCAGGTGAACTGTTTGTTGGGCCAAGATTTGAAGAATCTGGGCTATTGCTGGGTCTATAGGTCCTGGGTTTACATTCGGGTTTGTATCATCTTGGTTGTTGTTGTTGGTTTCTTCATTCTGGGTGTTGGTGCGGGTATTTCTTCTGGGAGGCATTTTCTGTAAAGAATCAAACAACTATTAGCTTTTGAATCAAATCTTTTGCATAAAAGAAAAGTTTTGTAAAACAGAAATATCTCTTTTTGAAAACAGTTGTAACTAAGTAAATTGCATGCTTCTTTACAGAATATAAACAGTTATGGAAAACAGGGTACATGGTATCACATGGCATAACTGGTGCAATAAATAAGGTAAAGTAAAACAGGTGCGATAAAGTAAATGACAGTAATGGAAAGAAAAAGGTACTGATATATATAGATCAAAAGTTTTGGGTAGTACAAGCGTAAAGACGCTTCGAAAGTAAAAGCAAAAGGGTACAACAACCTACTCACTCGTCAACATCGCTGGTCTATAAATACAACTCAAAAGTCTACTGATACACACTACACACTACTGTACATACTATATAATCATAACAACACTGCTCAGCATCTCCATTTCTGGATCTCTGACTCAGTTCCAAGGAAACTCTGGTCCTGCCAGCCTCTCAAAGTCCTCCATCACCTCAGTAGCCCAGCCCATCAGTGCATCAGGGCCTCTGCTAGGTAGTGTAGCTCCATGTAGCCTAGCCTCAAGAACCATCCTTGTCACATGAATCTCCTCTCGAAGCTCCCTCATACCACGATCAACATCTGTAGTCCTGATGATATGTTGTAGCTCTTTGATCTGAGCCAACAAGGAATCACGCTCCAATAGAAGAGCCTCATACCGGTAATAAGGAACTAGGGGCAATGTAGACTGGAATGGGGCACTCACAACTGAATACCCAGTGGAGTCTGAATCAGCTGGTGGGGGTCCTCTAACAGGTGGCCTAATGCCCAGGGGTGGAATAGCCTGCAGTGGTACGGTCTGTAACACCGGTGGAGGTAGAATAGCCAATGCTGGTGGAATAATAGGACGTGGATCCGATGCTGGTGCTCCAACTGAAGGCTCTGAGTGATCAGCTGATACGGGAATAAAAGAGTCGGCCATCGCTGCTATCTGAAATCATATCGCAATATAAGAGTCTCGAACCACAACGCGAATTATACTAATACCGGTGATACCATAACATTCAACCTCTCGACGTTCTATCATTCTATTCCTTACTTCTAATCCTAACCCTCTACCCATTCCCATCAACCTAGGCTTGTGTTAGTGATTTATAACCTGTAGCTCTGATACCAAACATGTGGCGCCCTCCAAACCCGGGTCAGAAGTTTGGGGTCCACACACACACCTTATTTATAACCTGTTTATAACAATAATAAAGATAACAATAATATGCAGTGACCCTGCTTACCAACTACCACGGACCGCAACAGGTTAAAGTATGCACACAAGCCAAACACATCTACTTATAACAAACCGTTCAAATACCAACCATTCAAACTTAAACTGAGTATTAAACATTATTACAAACTTTTACAAACTTAATTTATTCCAAAAGAAGCCTACTAGCTCAGCTTCCTCAACCTTAATCCCTAGCTCTCGCGCTGGACTGGGGATCCTTGCTACCAACTGGTTCCTTTTTAACTGGAAAGAATATAAACAACATCGCACAAATGAGCTAACTAGCTCAGCAAGTCACAATGACAAAACTGAGAATAATGATCATCAAGTGAATATGGTTATGATATCAAGTGAACAGTGGATTATGATTTAGAATTGGACATTATACTTTTATTTTAAAAACCAAGGTTAGGTTGCTGATCAGTCACGCACTAACCCCGAGCAAAGCACACAGCATTGCTCTAACTACTGGATCCAAGGCACACATTGGCCTAACTTGACCATTATATGGTCTGACCACGAATCTGGTCCATAATTTTATAAAAACAATCCAATTCTAACATAATAACAGAATGAACAATAATAAACAATAACCAGAATCATTAACAACAGTGAGTGCTTAAAAATGAAGGGGTTTCAATCCTTGTACGGATTAACAAGGTAACTTCAAAGCCTGGATATTGGGTAATGAAAGAATTGAATAACAAAGGAATCAACGTTTCAGGGTTTCAAAGATTTGGTCTTTCAAAGCATAAGATACAATGGGTTGAGTATATAAGTAATTCAGTCCAGTGTTTGGTAATTAGTTTGTATGTATTTGTAGAGTAGTATCGTAGATTTGTGGTTCGTGTTTGGGTATACAATAATCAATGGCTTAGAAAGAATAAGGTTTACGGCTTAAGAACAATAACTGGAATCAGGGTTTGGGTTTCAGTGTTTCAAAGCACTTGCAATATCAACAAGACTATCAAGTACTATAATATCTTGAGAAAGTTCAGAGCACTTGCCTGGTATTAGCTTATTACACTGCACTCGCTTCCAATCTCAACCGTCTTACTCCTCAACTACCTATTTCCCTTTCCTGCATCTTGCCTCTTCTGCTCACATATTATAGGCATCTATCAATAGTCGACTCATAGGATTCTATTCAACACATACTTTTATCTACCCTTCGTTTCACCCAAATCCGATTAACGGATTAAAATTTATGCAATAATCAAGTAAACACCGAATATATAGACCGATAGTCAATCAACAAATCACGTATATCATATAATACATCACGTAAACAATGATATATCATTTATAAAGAACTCTCGGGTCATAAATAGGCTTTCGGTTGTTTAAAAATGATTTTTAAAACATTTTTCAGGAATTAAAACGGGTCGTTGGATCAATTTCGGGTTAATAAACAGGGTTCGATTGGCCAATTCTGGCTTCGAAACAATTTTATAATAATTATCAAGCCTTGAAAATAATTTAGAATAATATTTTAAAGTTCGAAACTATTTTTCGGAATTTTTAAATCATTTTTAAATAATTAAATCTAATTAAATAATTAATTAAAATCAATTAATAATTAATTAAATCAATTAATCAATTAATTTCTGAATTAATTGACCAATTAATTAATTAAAAATTAACTGAAATTAATTAACTAATTAATTCAGATTTATTTTTGAATTAAAAATAATTTTCGGAATTAAAATAATAATTTTTAGAATTTTCAGAAATTAAAAATGAATTTTTATAATAAAAATAATAGGATATATGATTTTTGAATATTTTTAAAACAGGAATCCAAAATATGCAACTTCTGGAAACCTGGGGGATTAAACTTCATCATTTACAAAAGTACAGGGGCTAAACTGCAATTTTGCAGTTCACCCCGCTGGAAAACGACGGGTTCGCCGGAGAACTCATCTCCGGCACCGTCACACCCTCACAACCTCCAGATCACATCTGTACTTCACAAGGAACACAACCATGCCATCAATTTATTCTAATCATCCCATAGTTGGCCGGAAAATAACCAAGAAACTCACCGGTTTCCTACGAGTTCGACAAAAACTTTAAAACCTAACTCCCTCTTCTACAGACCTTGTTGATTCATGAAACTTATACGACTAGATTGCAAATTTCACAGAGAACACAATCCACTATATCACAACATCAATCTATTCCAGAATAAGAAACCCCCAAATTTCAATTGAAAATATTCATACGGGTTATAAACCCTAATTTTAAAATTCGAAAATCAAACTCAAATTTGAACATGTTATTGAACTCCAAATCAGATGTATAATATATCAAAATCATCAGGAAAACAAGCTCTATAACATGCAATCATCAAATCATACAAACAATCATCCGAACAGAAATTCATATTTTTCATAAAAATAATTTGAAAATAAATAAATTTCTAGAAATTAAACCTTTGATTCTGCAGTTCTGAAACTTGTATAATCTGATAGTACTCTTCAAAACCTCCGTTTTGGTTACTAGAGCTTTCTGAGCAGATTTCAATAACACCTCCAAATAGTAGTTTGATTCTTGGAACAGTTTATGAATATATGATTTTTCTCTGTAAAATTATATAATTATCTGTCTGCAAGTGATTTTGATACGAAATAAAATACGGTAAAAGACTATTTATATTTACGGAAAATTAGTATCCCGTTGGATCATTCCGGATATAAAACGGTACGTTTATTTGTAAAAACTGATCCAAACGATATCGGTTTTCGGGATAATTATCCAAATCAGTACAATTTGTACTGCGGTCTTGGTCTCAGCGCCTGGTTACACGTATTACGAAGTGATAATTGTGATAGTTTAATAAAAAGCTCCCGTTTATCGAAAATACAAGTTTTATTAATTTACCGAAACGAATATTGTATCGAAAATGTTGCGCCGGGACCCGCGCAGGACAAACCGTACGCCGGATCGAAAAAGTCGAAACATGGAAAATGCTCGGAATATTACAATTAGGTTAGGGAGGAGTTCTCGGAAGAGTTTCGGGTTCCAAAAACGTAACAACGGGTGACGTCGATTGGTTCCCGTTTTTATAAAATAGATTTTAAATGCTCGGAAAAAGATTTTATAAATTTCATATGATTCTTATAAATTCATAAATCAACATAAAAATAATTAGGAAGATATGACAATTATCTATATTTTATTTTGGACATATAAAAATTAAAATACTCAATTAATATTTTTTTATATCCAAATATAAATAACACTTAACAATTAGTTCACAGAATAGATACCGAACACACATAGTATTTATTTAATAGCAAAAATAATTACACGATATATCCCGGATATTACATATTTCATTAAGCTTCTGAATCTTACTGATGTATTCTTTATCTCTCTCTCTCTCCAAACCCCTAATCGCTTTGATTTCGGATCTGAAAGTCACATTAGAAATTAACTTAATCTAATTGGAACCGATCTCCATCTAACTGACCATCAGTTGATAAAATTAATCAATTAACTCTCTTTAATTGGTCAATTGGACCAAGTGATGACTAGATAAATATAATCAAAGACCAATTATATAAAGTCAATTTGGCTATAAAAATCTTTTTCAAGAACCGAGATCGCAATCGTTTGGAGTATCCAACGGAGAGGTTAATAACACATGAAATTATACTTTTTGCCTTTAATAGTAGGGTATTTCTGAAAATGTGGGCAGCACCTCCTTTGTACTATTGACTTTTAATCGGCCTCAAGCCGACACCAACAATTAACCAAACCACCAACAAGTATACCAATCAACTGCTACCACCCAAACTCCTCATTTCACGATACTGTAATACATAACATACTAATAACCACGTATATTAATAACCGACACAACAAACATCTTAAATCAAACTTAAGATCATGAAGAACAATTAACTAATATAACCATAACTTTCATAATTTCTTTTAGGAATATAACAAAATCTCACCAATAAGTATCATTACAGAATTTATTCCACTATTTCTCAAAACTTTATTCAATTATTCCAGTACCCTTCTAGTTTATATTTCAATTCAAGCACTCTAATTAACAATTCATATCACCTATACTGGTTCATAAATCCATTTTAAAGATATCTTTTAATCTTAGTTTTCCACTGTTAATACTTGTATGCAATTACTTTTTAAGAACTATACTGCATCTTTTGACTAATTAAACAAATCCTCTTTTCTTAATAATATATACTTATTATTGTCTGTTAAATTGTTTAACTACTGATGACCAACATATGGTCTCAATCAACATTATCCTAATCTTGTGAAAATTGAATTAGTTTGAAAGCATTACTTCTTAAAAGATTTCATAGTTGGATCATTATTTCTTCATTTTTACTTGTGTCATTTAATGTGGAACCTTCATTGCTAGCTCATTTTCCAGTGTCAAATTTTCCATAAGTCATTTACTTGATGGAAAACCTAACAATTTCTCAAAAAACATAATCAAAATTTATTCGTAATTCGAATTTCTTCGATTCCTGAACCTTCATGACAAGTATCTCCCACATGATTGAGGTATGCTTCACCTGCTTAACGTATTAATTGCTTCATATGCTTCTGCTGTCCCATCAATCGTTTGCCTTGTCTGGTGTACGCAACTCTACTTTCTTATTCATATGGTTAATTTACCTAATACGGTTCGCTAACTAATCGATTTCAAGCCAAAATCTTTTAACTTGAAGTGCATCACGTTAACACAATATAACATTCTAATAAAATCCCCATAACGAGAACAACCATGTCTAACAAATATCCATTTCTAATTTGATGTCTTCGTTGTAACCACATTATCTGCATAATGATCGTGTGAATGTCCACTGTTTATTGGTTTCCAATTATACCTATACTTATCATGTAAATCCATCTACTATACGAGATTATTTCACTTCTTTCAAACCACTCAAAGAATAGACCTTACACAAGAAGGAAATTTGTATATATATGATTCTGATTGGAAAACTTTATACAAAATAATAGTGTGACGAAACAATCGAAAGGATCCATAAATCAATAAGTTTATAGTTAAAGAAGAAATAATGAATGATGATTCGGATATGAATGAGACAACCATATTTGTACTCAGATGGCCAGTCTTTCATACTATATGGCATACAACACCTGATTAGGTGGCGTCCCACCAAACTCTTCATTATTTAGACAAAGCGTCATATCATAATATTGCTTGTCTCAATCAGAAAGCAATATTTTGAAGGAATAATGATTTGAAAGGGATAAAATAACCTTCGTACACTTATTACCTCATAAAACTTATTAATGAAAGAAGTTTGTACTTATTCAGGAATCAAAGAGAATATACGCTGTCGTATTATAGGAAAGAGTGATACCATTGGTTGCTATCAACATTTCACTTATGTATACCTTCAGGGCTCGTTCGATTAACATATTCTAAATCCAAGTCATATAATGACTTCAGAATGTCCTTTGGAAAACCTTCATAATTTCGTCAATTATGAGAATCTTCTACTTTTAGGTCTTGCATTTCTAGAATCATGCATCCATATTCCGTACTTTAACAATTTAAACATTAGCGGTTTCTTACGGGATTTACAGGCATAACTTCTAGTTTCATCTATGTCGTGTAAAATAACCATCGATCATGTAACATCTAGACTACAGTGATAGTAAGAATATTCTTCTTCAAAAATCTGGAAATTCCTCAATCCTCTTCGATCATACTCTGGCTCCTCTTGAGTTAATGAATTTTTTAAAACTTTAATAGTTTCATAAATTGGGTAAATATTTTTTTGCTTGTTGATTCTATTATTGATAATATTAAACAAGGTTTGCACTCTTCTCTATTGGAAAAATTTTAAACTTCCCCGTAATAGTGGGTCCACTTGGTACTCTAAGTTAACAATACTGAGTCTAGATCAAGTATTTTTCTGGGTAATCTAATGCTTTTAACAACCAATAAACTCAAGTAGTAGTTTGACAATCATATTTAAAATTCATCCGATTTTAAAAAATTAGAAACTTTATTAAGGAATGTTTTCCGAAAACTTGTTTAAAATTTTAAAAATCGCACACATTATCGTACTTAATATATGAGCTGTTTGTTATTCTCATAATCCACCAATAAGGTTCCTAATTTAAAAAATGACCATATATCCTCTACCCCTTATTGAATCAATTTCACCTTCATTAGTCGACGAGAACTTCATTTACCGTTGCATACCATCTTATTCGTAACTCTAACTCTAATGCTAACATCAGGTATTACTTGTGATACTCTTATCATAGTTACAACCAATTGGCACAATTCGACGTTCTATCCGTAGAAAAGGTCGTATCCTCTTGTTAACTTTAAGTATATGTAATAAGGTAGATGTGTCATACTTTGCACAGTTCCCGGGAAATTGCTGATAATATTAAGAAAAATTTCACAAGAATATCTAGGGTCAATCGTTAAGAGTGTCTCTAAAACTGGCAACCCGAACTCTCCGCTTAACTCGCTTGGCTAAAGTTGATAGTTATGTTCCAGTACATGATCCTAGACCGGATCATACTAAAACTCATTTGTCTCTTCTTTTACCAATTCTTGAAAGAATCAATCTCACTTCCATTTAAACCAAATAGAAATTAGAGTAGTTTACCCAATATCTGTCGAGCCGTCGACTCCTCATAACTATAAGATCTGGGTACTCAATACATCTATAGCCTCAATATATTGACCTCATACTTATCTTAACAACACCTTATCCTAATAACCCATATTGTATCCGATAATCTTAACTAAAACTCAACATAAATTAAACTAAAATCTTCCCTATCTTATATGACCTATCAATCTTATCTTAACTTCCGCCTATTCTCAGTTCAGGGACCAAAAACATGTGGCTCTGATGCCAACTTGTAACATCCCCAAATACAGGGTCAGGATTGGGTGTCACCAAACAACTTTAAACAATATAAACCTGTATATTAAAATAAAGATACAGATAACCCCTCATTTCCGGATCGAATACAGGTTATGGTATGAAATAAAAATCTAACCTTCTAAAATTTATAACAACTAACTCAAATTTTATTACCTCTTTACTAACTTCCTCCGTCTTATTCACTCTGACATCTCCAACTTTTCTGCTGCTGGGATCTCTCCAATTTTCTTTCTATTAAGAGCTATTTACTTTTATCCTCATTTGATACTGAAAAATTTAAGAATTCACAAAGCAAGAATGAGCCAAAAATGCTTACCAAGTATCATGATAGATTTTCAGGTATCATTATTAAAAGAAACTCCCGGAAACAATCTTTAAATGATTTTAGAAACATCTTTATTTATTTAAACAGTTGAGCGAAGAAAACATCGGTCTTTATTAGCCTTCAATCATAGATAAAAAAATCAACGAACAGTTCCCTGATTCTTGAATCAATTCTTTGTTCGGTTTTGTAATCATAAAACTTTCCAAGAAGGACTGGCGTTAATGGCGATCAACAATAAATTAGACTGGACACCGAAACTAATATTTACTTTACTCTGCAGATCAGTCAGAATATAGTATGGACACATGCCCATCCGCATAGACCCACATCATATTGGGTACCCAGGCTCATTCTGGCCTCAATAAATAAAGGGTTTAGTCTATCCTCGGCCCTTAGGGTCCAGTCCATCCCTGGCCCTTATCGTACCTATCCAGTTCGTAGAGTATTTTGATGCTAAACCATTTTGATTAAAACATTTTATTCAGGGTTCACAAATAACCCGGAATAATAAGTATTTTCTCAAGAGATCAATCAATAATAATAAAGGAATAATATAAAGGATACTTGCATGGTCAAGAGTTATTGCAGCGATATGTAAAATATTTAATTATTCTGAATTGAGAATAGGGAATAAATGAAGGGTTTCGGGCACATAAATGCAACAGAAACAGTAATTAAAAACGTAAAAAAAAATCATAATTTTTGAAACCCGCCGTAGGATCCATGCGAAAAACATATATTTATATTTGTAGATCAGATTGTTTACCTTAAGAACCTTTACTAATTGGTTGACTAATGGAGATTCAAAGCTTGTTCAATCACCACGCATCCCACTCTCGCGATCTACACTCTATCGGTATCCACACGAATGCTTGAACTCAAGGATTGGATGTGTACTAGCACAAACTCGTTTCTTCTTGATCTCTTTATATTCTCTCTTGGTGGCTAGGGTTTTAGTAAAAATCTTGTTTTTTCACACAAAAAAATCAGTCACACAAGAGATATTATATAAAGAGTAGAAAAACGAATTATAACTCTTAACTAATTATGAGTTATTATTAATTCAAAATTCCTATTTGTATTATAATTAAGTCTCACTTAATTATTTAACAAATAAATTTCATAATTAATATTAGTAAATTTGAATATAATTATTTATCTAATTAATTGAGTCAAACTTAATTAATATTATAAATAATTCAAATTACTTTGATTTAATTTAAATCCAATTTAAATTTAATAATCCTTCAAGCATTCTTTCTGTGTGACCCTATAAGTTATTATTACATTGGCAACGAATTTTAAATCTAATTTAAAATCGTAAACAATGAGCGGCATCTAGTAATACATCATTGCTACCCAAGTAATAATAATTGAATTGGTGATCGATTAAACCTTTCCTGAATAATGTACAATGTAATATAATTCCATTAACCAAATATTATAGATTAAACTAGAGGCATGTAATGTGTCATCCTCATCATAGTTTAATCCAGGTTTCCTTGATCAATGAGTAGATTATCATATCAAATCAACATTTGAGCGTGGTCACGCATTTCATAGTCTAGCTCACACAAGAGGCCAATAATATTACTCCTAAAATAGGAGGATTAAATCCCATCTAGATCATTTATATTTCTCATACAATTCATAATATACCCAATGTCCACTTTTATCATTACCCGGTCAAGGATAACTTTTAATGGAATCAATGTATATTAATTCTCATATAGAAATATAATGACTTCAGGTCTAAGGACCATTACATCATTATCACTATGAGAATTACTTATGACACAACAGACATGCAGAATCTCACATTGGGTCTGTCCAGCACCATGTACATATAAATCTGCCTGCGTTTTTTACTTTAGTATCATCATACCTATGATCAATGAGATGTGATCATCAGTCAACAATAACACCAGTCTTAATACATTATTATTGTCCCTTAATAATAATACTCGACTAGGGACCTTTAGGAATATTGATACTATTCTCAAAATCTCATTTCTAAGTCATATACTTAGAGATTTAGAATTGCATATCATATTCCAAGGACATTTATTAATCTAACATTTATATAGCAGTAAATTAAGAATTAATAAATTATAAAGGGAATACTCGATAGAACATAAACATTAATAATCCTAATGTCTTAAACTAAAATATCATAGTATTGTCTCTAGGGCACAAACACTAACAATCTCCCACTTGCACTAGAGCCAATGACCCATGTATCTAATACTCATGGAACTAGTATGACCATCATGCTTCTGCTGCGACAAAGCCTTAGTCAGTGGGTATGCAACACTATCACTACTATGCACTTTACATTTATATCTCCTTGATCATTAATCTCATTAATAAGGTGATATCGCCTAAGGACATGCCTAAACAGTCTCCTTGGCTGTTTCAAAAAAATATCAATATATTCGACATCCTTTGTAGAATCATCAATATTCTTGCTGTGAACTATTCCAGCTAACATCACTTATATTTAGACAAAACACAAACCAGACATAGACACATAATCATCCTTGTCTATCCAGAAATTAGGTTAAGAAACTAGTATCAGTGTAACCCTTTACAACCAGTTCCCTATCTTCTCCATACACCAATAATAAATCTTTAGTCCTCTTTAAGTACTTAAGAATATTCTTAAACATTATCCAGTGACCCTCACCTGGATTAGACTGGTATCTTCTCGTCATGCTCAAAGCATACGAAATATCATGACAAGTACATATCATTGCATACATTATAGATATAATTTCCGAAGCATATGGAGCTTTTCTAAGACGACCCTTGTCATCTAATGATTTAGGGCAGCTATCCTATGAGATCACTATCCCAAGAGACATCGGGACATATCCACTCTTTGCTTCCTGCATCCTAAAATGATGCAATAATTTATTAATATATGTACTACGACTAGGTCGATTAATCTCCTCAATCTATCTCTATAGATCTTAATCCCTAATATCTAGGTAGCATCGCCTAAGTCTTTCATCGAGAAACTATTTCTCAACCAAGTCTTAACAACCTGTAGAGAAGGTATGTCATTCCTTATTTATTACATGTCATCTACATGTAATACTAGGAATGTCACATGGCTCCCACTAACCTTCTTGTAAACACATGGTTCATCTTCATTTTGAATAAAGCCAAACTCTTTGACTGTTTCATCAAAATGAATATTCATTCTCCTTGAGGCTTGCTTCAATCTATAAATAGATAGAAGCAACTTACAAACTATCTAAAAAAACTTTGGATCGACAAAACCCTCAGGTTGTATCATATATATACCATCTTCAAGGCTCCCATATAAGAAAGCATTTTTGACATCCATTTGCCAAATCTCTTAGTCAAAGTAAGCAATTATTGCTAACAAAATCCTGATGGACTTGACCATAGTAACCGATGTAAAAGTCTCATCATAGTCTATACCATGAATTAATTTGAAACTTTTACCACTAGTCGCGTCTTATAGGTCTGTACATTACCATCCATGTTAGTTTTCTTCTTGAAAATCTACTTGCACCCTATAGGTTTTACCTCTTCGAGTGGATCAACTAAAGACAATACTTTATTTTGATACATGAATTCCATCTAGGATTTCATGGCCTCAAGCCATCTCTCGGAGTCTGAACTGTTCATAGCATCTTGGTAGGTGAGAGGCTTATCATTATCCGTAAACATCACATCACCATCTTGAGTCAAAAGAAATTCATAATTTCTCCCGGGCTCATGGTGAATCCTACTAGATCTACGAATAACATGTGTTTCTTGGACATGATTACTTTCAACATTTTGATGTACATCCAGATCTTATTCCAACTCTGGTTCAATGTTATCATGTAGTTCTCGATCTTCATCGAGATGTATTATCCTCCCATTGATTTTATTAGAAAGTAGTTATCCCTCAAGAAATACAGCGGCCCGAGCAACAAACACTTTGTTCTCGGAAGGATTATAAAAACTATACCCTAGTCTCACTTGGGTATCCCACAAAATAGAATCTATCTAATTTTGGTCCAAGCTTGTCAAAGGCTAAACATTTTACAAACGATTCACATCCCCAAATTTTCATAAATGACATGCTATGACATTTATCACTCTATATCTCATATGGAGTATTTTGAACCGCTTTAGTCGGAACTTGATTAAGTGTATATGTAGTCATTTCTAGAGCATAACCCCAGAAACTGAATAGAAGATCCGCTTGACTCATCATCGATCGTACTATGTCCAACAAGGTATGATTTCTCCTCTCAGAATCTCTATTCTATTGAGGTGTTCTAGCAGGAGTAAGTTATGATACACTATCACACTCCTTCAAGAAACTCTTAAAATTGAGGCTTAAGTATTTTCCTCCATAATCTGATCGTAAAACTTTTATACTTTCCTCTTTGTGCTTTGCTACTTCGACCTTATATTCTTTGAACACTTCAAAAGAATCGGATTTATTCTTCATAAGACATACATATCCATATCTACTAAAATCATCATTGAATGTTATAAAGTAGTATAAGCCCCCTTACCATCATACGCATTCGACCACATACATCATTATCTATAAGTCATAATCATTCGGTGGCCCTTTCACCTGATCAGGTAAAAGAAGCTTTAGTCATTTTACCAATGAGACGAAGTTCGCATCTTCTGTATGATTCAAAATCAAACTTATCCAAGTATTCATCTATATGTAACTCAGAAATGCGTTTCCCATTAATATGGCTTAACGGCAATGCTAGAGGTAATGTTTGATTTGAGTCAACTTAGAACATATAAATTGTTAACTAATTGTGAAACATTATAAGTCTTATCATTGAAATAGAATAAACAACTATTGTTTATTTAATTAAAATAAAAACCTTTCTTGTCCTGACAAGAAATTAACTTAATGTATCCGCTAAAGGCAGGCACGTAATAACAATTTATCAAGTTCTCAATCTCGCCTTATGGGCAAAATTAGGTATCGAGTTCTTTCAATTAGAGCAACAACTTTTGCTCCATTTCTAACCCTATACCTGAAGCTTGACCATTGCTAGTGTTCTTCTTTAGATCTTCCAAATAAGCTCGCTAATTTAACTTCCATTCATCCAGTTATTTCCACAGAAATGACAATCATCTCCTTTAGCAACACCACTATTAGGCTTCAAAAGCCCTTTGGGATTAGACTTTTGTTTGGCATCGAATAAGATCAAATCTTCACTTTTCCTGTCCACTTTCCTTTCCCATTTGCATTTCATGTGTACATCATCAATATGGACGTAATTCATGCCTTTACCCTGTTATTTTCAGCAGTTTCAAACATGCTTAACAACTCAGTGAGTGTTCTGTCTATCTCATTCCTTTTGTTCTTAACAAACTAAGAATATAAGTTGTTCAAAGATTGTTTGATCAAATCAAGCTAAGTCTCTAGACTATTCTTGAAACCCAAAATATCAAGGTGCATATACCTATCATCTTTAGAACATGTGGTCCAACCGGATATCATTCTCCCATTAATGCAAAAGTATGGTGCCTTTTTATTGTCAAATCTTTCTGACGATCCTATCCTTCAAACATCCTTTGAAGGTGCTCAATCATATCATAAGCATCATTATGCTCTTGTTTCTTCTAAAGCTCGACACTCATAATTACAAGCATGAGACATGAAACATCAGTTGCATAATCAATTTGCTTCTCGTAAGCATTTTGTTCAGCATATGTTTCGTTCTCAGCTAGAAGAAATAAGGGAGAGGTTTGAGTGACATCCTTGAACCTGAGGACAATCCTCAAGTTCTCGTGGCAATTGTGGAAATTATTTAATGTCAGCTTGTCCGTCTCAAGGACTATTATATAGAGAAGTTATTTGTGTTATTTGTTATTTAATATCTACAATATTAAAGTGCATAAAATGATTTAGTCTACAGATGATCATTAAATTATGTTCAAGTGATTATTCATATATATACACAATATATCTCCCACTATTTTTATCAAATTAATAGCCCTAACTATTAATTCGGAAAGAACATCTTATATATCCTTTCCAGTGAGCCGAGTTCCATATTTCACCATACGTTAGGTCAGCTTTGGCTTTTCTCCTAAAACATGATTATTTAGGTAGACAACATTTGTCAATTATATCAACAATATAACTCTTGGATAGTTTGGTTTGTTCATATTTATCTAATAAATCTCGCCAAACTCTATGCTTCTAAGATCACAATCCTATTGTGGTAACTTAGTTAAGTCAAACCCAATAGTCAAAAGTATCAATATACTTCAACACATCTCCCACGATAGATGGGAGTACTTCGCTTTGGCGAACCCACTCCTTATCGATCTAGGGTTAATGCATTAGACTTATTGGAAGGCATTCGATCAACTTAATATTAACTTTAAGGTTTTGTTAATTTTAAAACAATCACGATCCCATCATAAAGAGATTCTCAATTTTTCCTTGAATAAAATACTTTAAATCAATATTCGTCAATGGTTTGATTTCCAGGTAGTGAGGGAGTCACAACGGTCTCGCTTAAAACCCACAACCTTACAAGTTCAAAGAACTCGCTTTTGACAAAATCACCCCATGTCATAAATAAAGAAAATTTGTATTTTATTCTGTGTTTCATAAACACGAGAATATCATAATCATATGTTCATTTTAAAATCTTGAGTCGTTACAGATTTTATCTTGTTTAGAAAGCATGGCATGGGTGTCATATCTAATACATACATCGTTAATCTAATTAAGCATGCATCTTTATTAACTACTCTACACATACATTCATCATATGCTCATATATATGTAAAGTGCAATAAATAAACGTGGTTGGTTATGGCTTTATCCTATGTGATCTTCATCTAGCTAATGACAAAGATCTAGGTCAATCTAAGGTGAAAAATAAATACAGGCTAACTATTACATGTCTTCTTTCTTGTATTGCTTCCTTGGATGGCCTCCGTGTGGGATTACCTTTGATCTTCAAATCTTCATGTCTTCATGTACATTACAAGAATGAAATATAAAAATTAATCCAATGAACTTACACTAAGAAGTCGAGTTACATTCGAGATTTAATAATTACAAGATTAGATGACATGCAAGCCGTATTTGAAAAAACATTAACCTAAGGTCATAAGCCATAACCATCCACCATTCTCAATTAACACAAAATAACATGTTAAAACACATAATCTGATCTTAACATATCATATCCATCATGATCTAATCATAAAAACCAAATATAGCAAAAATTAGAAAATTCAAAATTAAATCTGATAACATTAAATCGCAAATTACAGGGTCTAAACGACGTCAAACGCCTTACAGATCAACCAATGATAGCTTTATCTATCAGTTTTGTTCAGACGCTCGATTTCATATGAAATAGCATACTCGTTCGCCAAAATCGGACATCAGACCCAGATTTCAGCAAATCTGCTACATCCGATTTAGAATCGTATCAAATACGATTCATATAATAAGAACAAACACAAAACATGTATATATCAGTATATATACAGATTATATAATTATCATATGATTATACAACTATCATGAATATCATATAATCAAAACATATACATACGCATATATAAATATAATAACATGTAAAATATACAAAATCGCATACATAACAGTCATGGAATATTGTATACATGTCATCATCATAAAACCTGTAAACAAATAAACGAATTAAATACTTTTTACAAGTAGCTCTGATGTCATTGAAGGGTTTCGGGCACATAAACGCAATAGAAACAGTAATTAAAAACGTAAAAAAAATCATAATTTTTGAAACCCGCCGCAGGATCCATGCGAAAAATATATATTTATATTTGTAGATCAGATTGTTTACCTTAAGAAGCTTTACCAATTGGTTGACTAATGGAGATCCAAAACTTGTTCAATCACCACGCATCCCACTCTCGCGATCTACGCTCTATCGGTATCTACATGAATGCTTGAACTCAAGGATTGGATGTGTACTAGCACAAACTCATTTCTTCTTTATCTCTCTATCTTCTCTCTTGGTGGCTAGGGTTTTAGTAAAAGTCTTGCTTTTTCACACAAAAAAATCAGCCACACAAGAGATATTATATAAAGAGTAGAAAAGCGAATTATAACTCTTAACTAATTAGGAGTTATTATTAATTCGAAATTACTATTTGTATTATAATTAAGTCTCACTTAATTATTTAACAAATAAATTTCATAATTAATATTAGTAAATTTGAATATCAATATTTATCTAATTAATTAAGTCAAACTTACTTAATATTATAAATAATTCAAATTACTTTAATTTAATTTAAATCCAATTTAAATTAAATAATCCTTCAAGCATTCTTGGTGTCTGACCCTATAGGTTATTATTATATTGGCAATGAATTTTAAATCTAATTTAAAATCGTAAACAATGAGCGGCATCTAGTAATACATCATTGCTACCCAAGTAATAATAATTGAATCGGTGATCGATTAAACCTTTCATGAATAATGTACAATGTAATATAATCCCTTTAACCAAATATTATAGATTAAACTAGAGGCATGTAATGTGTCATCCTCATCATAGTTTAATCCAAGTTTCCTTGATCAATGAGTAGATTATCATATCAAATCAACATTTGAGCGTGGCCACGCATTTCATAGTCAAGCTCACACAAGAGGCCAATAATATCACTCCTAAAATAGGAGGATTAAATCCCATCTAGTTCATTCATATTTCTCATACGATTCATAATATACCCAATGTCGACTTTTATCATTACCCAGTCAAGGATAACTTTTAATGGAATCAATGTATATTAATTCTCGTATAGAAATATAATGACTTCAGGTCTAAGGACCAGTACATCATTATCATTGTGAGAATTACTTATGTCACAACAGACATGTAGAATCTCACATTGGGTCTGTCCAGCATCATGTACATATACATCTTCATGTGTTTTTGACTTTAGTATCATCATACCTATTATCAATGAGATGTGATCATCAGTTAAAAAACACACCAGTCTTAATGCATTATTATTGTCCTAATAATAATACTCAACTAGGGACCTTTAGGAATATTGATACTATTCTCAAAATCTCATTTCTAAGTCACGTACTTAGAGATATAGAATTGCATATCATATTCCAAGGACATTTATTAATCTAACATTTATATCGCAGTAAATTAAGAATTAATAAATTATAGAGGGAATAATCGATAGAACGTAAACATTAATAATCCTAATGTCTTAAACTAAAATATCATAGTGTTGTCTCTAGGGCACAAACACTAACAATAAATACTTGCCTCAATTGATCTGCTTACTAAATTTTAATCACCCTTCTATGTTCACCTCTATTATCTATCCACTCGTTTCATTTACCCCACATAATCAGACTTTAATTTTACTATAACTGTCTGGATTTCAATGCCTCGAACTATCTGTATCTTTCATAAAAGATACTATTTGAATTAACCGATAATATATAATTTTCTATTATATATTTATCATTATCGTCTACCCACCCGATAACAACAGATAAGGATCACATTTAATCATATGAAGTTTAATAGACACGTGGACTCATAATTTACATAACATGTAAACACATAAGGCATGTATCACATATTTCATATAACATATACCTCAGTTCGTCAAAACATTCAACTCGACGCGTTTAAAAATGAAATTGAGTCAGAATACAACTTTTCGAAATTTATGCGACCGGGGAACGTTTACAAAATCAAGCGACCTTTTGACATGAGATATTTTATGTCTCCAAAGTATTTTTAATAGAAGCGGATCATTTTTCTGAGTCTAGAAGCGTTCGTTTCGTATTAAACGGACAAATGGTTTATTTATTATGAATAAAATAGGACTAATTTAATTAATAATATAATTGAATTTTAAGTACCTTTATATAATTTTTTAAAAACTCAAAATGATTTTTTAATCATTATTTGGCTTAATTATAAATAATTACATTTTATTTAACTATTTATAAATAAAATTAATTGATTAAATGAATTCATCAATTGATTAAATCATAGATATTTAATTATAAATAATTAAATCAAATTTGGATTTTTGAAAATAATAAAAGAAAATAATTTTTAGAATTAAAATAATTCATTTAATTATTTAAAATAATTAAAATAATTAACTAAATTATTTTTCGAATTTAAAAATAATTTTTGAAATTCAAAATGAATTTTGAATTAATTTTTAAAAAAGAAAATTACGAACATATTTTTAGGTCTAGAATTGGGGATTTTGGAATCAAAACCGGGTTGGACATAAAAGAAAACGGGTCAACGAGATCCACCGGACAGGGTCGAATGTCGGCCGGAATCTGGGGAAGATCCGGCGGCTTCGCCAGTTCCGGCGAAGCCGTTTAGCCCTCAGAAACCATGGATTGACTCGTTTTTGTTATCCTAATTCAATCCATACCATCCCAGCAACACATTGACGTGCTGATGAACATCTCCACAACCCCAGTTCGTCACCTCTGACGAAAACAAAGGAAAATCCGGCCATCTTGAAGCTTTTCCTGGTGAAAAGCCGATAAGCCCCAAACCAACACCAAATTCAACGATTTTTACACGAATTTGAAGCTTATAACAACTCCAATCAAACCCAGCAACTTTAATTAACAAACAATCATCCAACAGTTCCAAAAATTAAAGAGAAACGAAGAACATAACCCGTGAACTCGTACCACTTATCTAGCAATAAAATGATACAATTATATATATTAAATGATTGTAATTGTCACGATAAAGCTAACCACGACATCAAAATTAATCAAAGACCACTACATCAAAAATGCCCAAAGTCATATACAAACCCTAAACATCAAAATTAAAACTTACCAATCTGAGAAACATTTTGTTGGTATAATCAGATAGAGCTCTTTATGGCAATCGATTTGACTACAAACACGGCATGATTTGCTTTCCAAATCACTGCAAAATCATGCTTTGATTTTCAAGAACACATAAACCCTGACCCTAGAAATTTTAGAGATTTTTCTGATTTTTTGTGTATATTTTTTTTATTTTTATTTAATTAAATAATAATTAAAATCTATTTATATTTATAAAAATAATATCCCCAAAATTATTTAGGGCCTAATTATATCATTTAATAAAAATAATTAGCCCAAAATTAATAATTAACGGGGAAAATTTTTTTAACCAATAAATAAAAAAATGACAAAATTTCCCAAAAATTACGAATAATCTAAAAATGCAAAACTATCGAATATTTAACAGTCCCACAATTTTATAAAAATAAAAATACTATTTTTGTGGGCTTTGAGGTCCCAGTAGGGGCCCGGAAAAATCATTTTTTACGAAACAAAATATTTTCTAAATTAACTAGATGTTCGAAGAATCAATATGGTATACGCCATATGTTAGGCCCTTAATCAACTGTAGAGGGGGTGATTACAATTAATATAATCAATTCGACAAAGCTTCAACAATTTTTATATTAACTGATAAAAACTTATTACAATCGTACTCTCTCGAAAGGATGAACAAATATCCTTGAGAGCTGTGAGGTTATGCGAAAGATATAACAATATCGCAATGCATATAGCATGAACCTAATATGTTCTATATATAGAGCACAACTACCAATGTATAAGGAATCATATTCTATTAATAATAAGGAAACCTATACAATTGCTTCTGAGATAAAGTCTTTCACCGCCTTGAGTTCCTGTTTCCTTTTCCTTCTCAAAGATCAACTGATATGATAAATACTGATTTCATCATCCATTGACATTATCATCCGTTGATATCATTATTCATCGATTATCAACATTCATCGATGTCATCATCATCCCTCGATGCAGTCATCATTCGTCGATGCTTGTAGTTATCATTCGTCGATGCTTGTAGTCATCATTTGTCGATGCTTGTAGTCATCATCCGTCGATGCTTCTGATAGTTTCTATTTGATATCATCAATTGCTCCTAACACCATATTATGAAAAATAATGCCAATTGCTCTATATGAAATAGCAGCTACTAAAATGAAACCTGGATAGTATAACTTTTAATATAAATCCATTTAACACGAAATAAAATACCTGAAAAATATCTCGAACCACATTGAACACATGTAGCACATTACAGACAACCTTTTATGATCAAACATAATTTATAATATCATAAATCACATAATATTCATTTAATATAACACAAAACAATCATAAATTCCTGGTTGTTACATGATGAGTTCTCTGAAAACATTACACCCATCAATTTTCCAGTAATACCTTTCATCATTCATTTTGGCATCATCTTCAATACTCTGATCTTTTAATTCTTGAGTCTTCTTCTCATTAGGTGCACTATAAATTGATTCCATAGTATTCCTTTTGACTTTCTGATTGTAGACCATATAGTTCCTTAAACATGTAACTGAAATTCGTCTTACTGCTTTAGCTTCAATCCTGACAATTATTTCTCCTTCAACTAGAATGAGGCATCTGCAGCCAAAGTCATGAAGAAATTTCCAGTTTGTTTTCTTGTCAGATACTTGATTGATCAAATAGACATTCTAAGTATAGCATTTTTTATAGATGGTATCATTCCATAGATATATAGATATCTTTGATTCTCCAAGTATTTCTCTTCCTGCATCTCTTAGTAGTCCCTTGTTCCTTTCAGCTGCTTCATTTTGCGGTGGAGTTATTGAAGTTGAGAACTCAAGAGTTGATCCTTATTTACACAGAGTCCTTTGATGTCTCTAATCTTAAACTCAATAGCTATTAATTTTGAGAGCTCTAAGAATGTCCAAGTAAACATTGAGATAATATAAGTGATCATAGAATGGAACTTCTTTATATACAAGGCATGAACTGATCCAAGTGGATTCCCATGTAGGAGTTTGTAACATCCCACATCGATAAGAATTAGAGTGTTTGGGACCTTTATAGATACAATTCAATAACTAATATGTATCAAATCACTAGATTTTTTAGACTGGCATGTGGTGGGTTATTGGGTACGTTACGCATTCAGTTGAGGGCTTGGTTTTTATAAATGGTATCAGATCTCTGCCCGGCCGGAAGTACAGAGGCACTACCCGGGTTTTGTATGCATGTGTTTGTCAGATTAATGAGGACGTCGATCTTATAAGAGCGGGTGTACGTAACATCCCACATAGATAAGGATAAGAGTGTTTGGGACATTTATAGATACAAGTCAATAGCTAATGTATATCAAATTGCTAGCTTTTTCGGACTAACCTGTGGTGGGTTGTTGGGTTCGGTATGCATGCGATTGAGGACTTGGTTTTTATAGAGTTATAGGTGATTTTCAAATGATGACTCTATCTTTTTGTTGAATGTGGCCTTCTTCTCCTTATCTGATTGAGTAATAATAGGACCATTCTTGGACACTCTCATTTCAATAATTCTTCAATAGAATATCTTTTGATTGAGAGATTCAATTGAGACAACTTCTTGTGATCTAGCCATTCTGTGTCCTTATTTGTCTTGATGAGCAGACAAATCATTGGTTCAATATTTGTTGAGGTGAGATTAGCTACATTCACATTTCATTTTCTCTTCCCAGATAAAAGGACCTTGTTGTCACTCTTGTTAATGACAACACAAGCTTCTTTGTCAAAAATGACTCTAAAGGCTTTGTCACATAGTTGGCTGACACTTAACAAGTTGTGCTTGTGTCCCTCAACTAGTGCTACATTGTCTCTGATGAAATTTTCAAGTGAGATCAAGCCATATCCCACGGTGTGACCTTTGTTGTCATCTCCAAAGCTAAAAATTGGTCCAACTTGCTCTTCACACTTAGTACGCAAGGATAAGTATTCAGTCAAGTGACATGAACACTCACTATCTTCAAGCAAGACATTTCTCCTTTTTCCCTGCACACATAAAAACCAACTTATCGTGATTTAGGTATCCAAATTTTCTTGGGTCCTGTCTTGCCATGTGCCTTCTTTACTTGATGACCACCTAATAACCTAGGTTTATAAGTATTATGACCTACCTTAACTTTGGGTGATGATCTTTGAGTAATGGCGTTAGAGCCTGAGTCAAATTTAGTACTTTTTAAGTGCCGTTTACTGGAAGAGGATGTAAACATGTTGTTAATACCTTATTTATTCATTGGAATACTGAATGCAGAATAGTAGGAATTAGATTGGATTGACATGCTCCCATTGTTTTGACTGAGCTCTCTTGGAATACTTGACAAGGTATTCATAGGGATAAAATTTAGACATGGCAGTCATTGATATAGTTCTATAATTAGTGAATGAGTGAATGACATTACCATAATTGACACATGCTTTTCTTGATGCATATTCGTCAAAACTGTAGAGACTGTGATCGCTAGTTCATGCTTTGCCATTTTTCTGATTCTTTCTTTTGATCCCCATCCAAGTTTTAATTTTTCCTTCAGTTTTCTGCTGGACCATTAACCTATGGTACTCTGGTCGGTTGTGCTACTTCCTCTTTTATTTAACATGTCCAGTTTGCAAGTGGTGATACTCTCACTAAATAGGTAATCTTTATTTCTTGATTTTTTTATCTTAGAGTATAAAGATTACTTATGAGGAGAAGTTATCGGTGGAAAACTCTTT
This sequence comes from Apium graveolens, assembly GCF_009905375.1. Lineage (NCBI taxonomy): Eukaryota > Viridiplantae > Streptophyta > Magnoliopsida > Apiales > Apiaceae > Apium > Apium graveolens. The sequence goes on along the minus strand of NC_133649.1, from coordinate 177,390,565 downwards.
TTCATGATTCAATCTCTCCCTGTTCCAAGATTCTTCACAGAAAGGTTCAACACTCTTAAAATGTGAGTTTGCTTGTTGCATCTCCGGATATTTTTCAGTTGGCTACTAACTCTTGTTTAGAATTTAGTTTCCTCCTTAGAATTTCTCTTCTTTGACAACTCTGTGCGGAGAGCTTTAGGTCACTATCCTTGGTCATAAAGACACATCTAGAAATTTTCTGTATAGGCCTGAAGTTTGGGCTTCTACCTCCTTCTTCACCATAGATGATTGATTTAGCTTCAAGATTTTTAAACCTTCTGTATGTTGAAGGCTTGCTCTGATACTAATTGTTATTCACTAACAATCAACTTATGTTAGTTTGTAGAAGGGAGGGTTGAATATAAATTAAAAATTTCAAGTTAATTCATATTTTTGGAGGTGAAACATGAACACAAATATTTATAATTTCAGGTTGTTTTTTTCGACATGCCACCTGAGTTTTATTTTTAAAGAAATAATCTGTTATAATTACAAGTGTAATCTCACAGCTGTGGTTTAGAGTATTTCACTTATAGGAAGATATATCTCTCTTGTTGGATTTTAAACGCAGCGGGGGCCTGGCAAAACACTTTTACACATACAAAATCCAAATAAAAGCATATAAATCGTGAATAAAAATTCGAGGGATCGAATCTAACCTTTAAAAATAATTCGGACACAACGATCAGAGATCCTTAGTAGTTGCTCCTCAAGTGTGAAGCACTCCACCGGTATCCACCAAGAAAACGATGTTAAGGAGGAGGAAGGAGGTGGAGAGAATTGGGTTTTCCAAACTTTTTGGGTTTTGTGTTTCGAGGTTGGAATAAAATTAGGGTCTATAATAGTGTATTTATAGGCAAAATTTTCAGCTGAAATTTTCCCATAAATATTATTATTATTATCCCATTTATTATTCTCATTAATAATTAAAACACCTTTTAATCATTAATCCTTTTTCTAAACACTTTAGAAATAATTCTCTCTCTCGATTTAATTTCCAAAAATTAAATCCTTTAATTAATAATATTAAGAACTTTTCTTAATTAATTTATAATCAATTAAATCTCATTTAATCATTTATTAAATTTTCCAATTAATTATTTATTTCATAAATAAATAATTATTAGCCATTATTAATTAATTCTTGCACCATTAAATCATTCTCTTTTATGGTGTGACCCTGTAGGTTCAATATTAAGCCGGTAGTAGAAATAAATAATAATCAAACTATTTTATCATTATTTATATAAATTCTCTAATTTATTAAATATGATTAATTAATTAATCACATTTATTCTACATCGTGAGTGATGCTTCTCAACATATCGCGACTATCCGGATAATATGAATTCACTGCTTAGAATACCAAGAACCTGTCAGTGAATAGTTACCGTACAATAAACTCCTTCTACCCTACAATGTCCCGATTAAATACAAGGCATGGATCTCGTGTCAAGCCTATCTAATTCAATCACTTGCTTACCATTTACTATGCGTAGTTCTATGCAAATTAGAAACTCCTTTCTAATTTCATTCACTCTGGCCAGAGATTCCTGAACTAGCATAAGTGGATCAGCCTTGAACATTCGCTTCCTTCGCTAGAAGGGGTAGATCCTTTATTGATCATACACTATCTTTGTGTACAAATTCCTATACCCAGAAGAGCCCTAATAATTGTCCCTGGAGACTAAGAACTAAACCAAAGCATAGTTCAGTGTACACAAGATGACTATGATGACCTCAAGTCTAAGGATACTTGTACAACTATCACTAAGCGAACAACTGCTGACACGTGAGTGAACTCCATCAGTTGTTCAGCTGTGCGAGTCATGTTCAGTGAACTTATTCTATAATAAGCACCTACATACTAGCTATAGTGTCACCACACAAATGTCTATGAGAACAGACATCCTTCATAATGAAGCAAGCATAGTATGTACCGATCTTTGTGGATTATTAATTACCAGTTAGTAATCCTATGACCAGGAACTATTTAAGTTTAGAGTTATCATCTTTTTAGGTCTCACTATTATGATCTCATCATAATCCATAAAAAGCTTTACTCTAAACTATGATATATCTTATTTAAACACTTAAATAGATAAAGCCCGTAATAAAAACAAAACAAGTCTTTATTAATATCAATGAAATCAAAACAGATTACATAAAAGTTATTCCTAAATCCTCATACATGATTGGACTTAGGACATATTCCTTTCAATCTCCCACTTGTACTAAAGCCAATCACTCTGGTAACTAATACCCATCTTGTCTTTATGACGATCAAAGTGACTTTCACAAAGTAGCTTTGTGAGTGGGTCTGCTATGTTGTTATGTGTGTCAACTCTAATTCAATACAATATAAGAAATGTTACCGCGCTCCCACTAACCCTTTTGTAGACCCATGGTTCATCTTTGTTTTTTTTTGATAAAATCAAACTCTTTGATTGTCTCATCAAAATGAATATTCCATCTTTCGAGAAGCCTGCTTTAAACCACATATGGTTCACAGTAGCTTACACACTAGGTTTTCATTTCTCTTGGAAAGAAAACCATCTGGCTATATGCCATATCTCATAGTCGTAGTAAGCAGCAATGGCAAGCAAAATCCGAACTGATTTTAACAGGGCTACAGGTAAAAGGTTTCATCAAAGTCAATCCATTGCCTTTGTTTGAATCCTTTTGCCACAAGCCTGGCCTTATAGGTCTCCACCTGGCCATCTGCTATAATCTATCTTTTGTATACCGTATACATAGATTCCATTCTGGATTTCATGGCACTATGCCATTTCTCTGAGTCAACACTACTCATAGCCTCATTATAGGTCACATGGTCGTCATCATCAATGATCGACAACTCATTGTCATTCTCAATGACAAGGCCATAATACCTCTCAGGTTGGCGAGACACTCTCCCTGATCTATGAATGGGCTGTTCCACAAAAGGTTGTTCAGTCAGAACAGGTGTTTCCACTCGATCTGTAGTAGTTTGTGCTTCTTGAACTTCATCAAGTTTAATTTTGCTCCCACTGTTTCCTTCAAGGATAAACTCCTTTTCCAAGAAGGTAGCATGTCTGGAGACAAACACCCGATGATCGGTGTAAAAGTAATACCCTAAAGTCTCTTTAGGATATCCCACAAAACTACATTTTCCGGATCGATATTCCAGCTTATCTGGGTCAACTTTCTTGGCATAAGCTGGACATCCCCAAATCTTAACGTGTTTAAGACTCGGTTTCCTTTCTTTCCATATCTCATACGAAGTTTGAGGAACAGATTTTGGAAGGCACCTTATTCAGTAAATATGCTGAGGTTTCCAATGCATAACCCCATAGGAATACTGGAAGATTTGCATAGCTCATCATGGACCGAACTATGTCTAACAAAGTTCGATTTCTCCTTTCAGATACCAATCTGGAGGAGTCCATTGGGAGACTATACCATTTACTTTGAGATAATCTAGAAACACTCCATTAAAGTATTCACCACCTCGATCTAATCGAAGAATTATAATACTATGTTTGGTTTATTTCTCCACTTCATACTTATATTCTTTGAACTTTTCAAAGGCCTCAGACTTGTGTTTCATCAAACACATATCCGAATCCAGATCTATCATCTATGAAAGTAATGAAGTATGAAAATCCACCCATGGCTTGCGTAGACATTGGTCCACATACATCTGTGTGTACCATTCCTAGCAAATTTGCTGCCCTCTCTCCATGTCTACTAAATGGAGACTGTAGTGCCACTATAAAGTGAGATTTTCATCATCCCTTTTCTTTTATTAGTTTGTTCAATCTGAAGTAAATTATGTCACATTTATACAGACCATTATTGAAAGCACCACATCCATAAAGAATATTATCTCTAAGAATAGAACATTCATTATTCTCAATAATAAATGAAAATCCAGCCAAGTCTAACATGGGAATAATATTCCTCACAATCAAAGGAACAAAATAACAATTATTTAAAACAATAGTCTTGCCCGTAGGCCTATGTAAATGAAATGATTCTACATCTACAGCAGCAACTCTTGCTCCATTTCCATCAGTAGAATCACCTCCTCTTCCTCAAGAGTCCTACTTCTCCTTGGTCCCTGCAACAAATTGCAGATGTCAGAACCATAGGCGGTATCTAATACCCAAGTAGAAATTTGGCTTAATGACATATTCACTTCTATCATGAACATACCTGAATCAGAAGCGGTAGTCTCACTACCCTTCTTCTTCAATTCTGCAAGGTAAACCTTGCAGTTTCTCTTCCAGTGCCCCACCTTGTTACAGTGAAAGCAAACAACTTTGCTCTTGGGGTCTTCAGCTTTTGGTGGAACCGGCATTTTCTCACCTACTTTCTTCTTCTTGGAAGAGTTCCTCTTCCTTTTCTTAGGATTGGAACCTTCACCAATTAGAAGAACAAAACTCTTCTTAGGGGGAAATTCGATTCCACAGTCTTCAACATGTTATGGAGTTCAGGCAGGCTGACATCCAACTTATTCATGTGAAAGTTCACAACAAACTGCGAGAACGAACTCGGAAGCAATTGCAAGACCAAGTCTTGGCTCAGCTCCCCATCCATGGCAAAACCAAGTTATCCAAGACGTTCAATCAAATTGATCATCTTAAGTACATGGTCATTCACAGATGATCCCTCAGACATCCTACAACCGAACAGCTCCTTCGATATCTCATATCGAGCTGTCCTCCCCGCCACATCATACAACTCTTGTAGATACATGAGGATAGTGTGAGCATCCATATGCTCATGTTGCTTATGTAGCTCAATGTTCATGGAAGCTAGCATGATGCATTGAGCAACATTTGCATCATCTATCCACTTACGATACACAACATGTTCATCATTATGTACATCACTAGCAGGTTGAGTAGGCTTTAGTGAGTCAATCACGTATTCCAGCTTCTCAATCCTGAGAACAATTCTCAAGTTTCGAAGCCAGTCAGCATAATTAGGACCAGTCAATTTGTGAGCATCTAGTATGCTCTTGAGTGATAGTGCAGAAGACATAACGTATAATGTAAATCTGTAAATGATAAACACATAACAACACTTAGCAAATATTCGATTTCATTTCAAAACACTATATGAATCGGGTCTTTATTCATAAGTGGCTCCCACTAGTTTTCCTAATTTATTCAACCCCCTACGTGAAAAATTAAGCATTCATAATGCTAGTGGGAATAGGGATCCTACATTCCATTACACAACCCCGGCTGTAGCACGAACCGCCATGCAATGTTCAATAGGCAGACAACTCTTGTCAATTACATCTCATGTTATTCCCTAATCAAACTTTAGCCTCTTGAATAATTGAGTCTCGGCTGTAGCACGACAAACTCAATATTCTAAGTCAAGTCTAACCCAACATTCCGTACAGTTGAATCAGTCCCCAAAGGCCCACGGCTGTAGCACGTACCGACCTTTAGATTCTTATTAAATGTACACATCTCTATGTAATAGACAAGTATTTCTTATTTCGAAATTAAAGCCCTCGGCTGTAGCACGAACCGACAATGATTCAAAAATAAGAACTACTTTTCTATCATGTTGGAAGGCTATGACCGACACAAGCCCGTTGTGTCATTGGCCAATTACTACTTGATATTATTTAATTTTAGAGGGATTATATTACGTTACAATCATAATCATATTATAAAGAAATTCTTCCTTTTAAATTAAATATTTCAAATCAATAATCAATAATCAGATGATTCCCAGATCGGGTGGAGCATTGTCAAGAGGCGTCACTTAATAACCCTTTCTTACAGATAGAAATCTGTTGTTGACAGAATCATCCTTTCTCTCATATCGAAAATTCATATTCAATTACGTGTTTCACAAACACAAGAATCTCATGATTGTATTCATAATATTGTTATTAAGGTTATGAAACAATTTCACTATACTAGGTTGTCTAACAAACGCCTTATGTTCATTTAAGTTCACCTAAATCTATCATCGCATGATAAACTAAGCATATATCACATATATCAACATGAATAAACATCAAGGTAGGCATGCTATATCATCTAGCACATTAGTCTAAGCATTATACATCTCTATGTATCACATGAAGCATTTAAAAGCAATTAAAACAGTCAAAAATAGCTTTAAAACACTTCATGGAAATATAAACAGTTCAAACCTTTTATATAAACTAAAATTGATCACTCGATTAGATCCGTCTCGGAAAAACGAATCCAACGGTATATTGCACGCCTAAAACGGAGTTACGAAACTCCCAGAAAATCAATTTTAAAATTAACAGACGGGCTATAACGCATTACAGGAACGCGTTACAAGCCCTGTAACGCATTCCGGTGATGCGTTACAGCCTTTTAAGCCATTTAAAAGGTGTAACGCATTCCGTGAATGCGTCAGAGGGGCGTAACGCATTCCCTGAATGCGCGACACCCTTATTTTTTTTTTTCAGCAGCCGCCTGTTTTTTTTTCTCGGAAAACGTGCATGTCAGACCTGTCATTCTCTGTGCTGCTTTTCTTTAACAGACAGTACAAACACAGCAGATGTACAAATAGATATATATATATACAACTGAATATACATATATATATATACTATATTTAATTATGAATTTAATTAAATCAACTTCAAAAATTCATAATAAAAAATCTATACATCATAAAATTATGAAAAAAATATCCAGACGATCTACAACACTTGTAGAACCCAGATCAACATTCAAAATTATTCTGAGAAACGATTTCTCATTCAGACAAAATTAATCCATAAAATAACTTGTAAAAATCATAATTAATTCATACAAGCACATAAAATTTTGAAATTTTTACCACAGATCTATATGCATGCAACCTGGCTCTGATACCATTGTTGGATTTTAAACGCAGCGGGGGCATGGCAAAACACTTTTACACATACAAAATCCAAATAAAAGCATATAAATCGTGAATAAAAATTCGAGGGATCGAATCTAACCTTTAAAAATAATTCGGAGACAACGATCAGAGATCCTTAGCAGTTGCTCCTCAAGTGTGAAGCACTCCACCGGTATCCACCAAGAAAACGATGTTAAGGAGGAGGAAGGAGGTGGAGAGAATTGGGTTTTCCAAACTTTTTGGGTTTTGTGTTTCGAGGTTGGAATAAAATTAGGGTCTATAATTGTGTATTTATAGGCAAAATTTTCAGCTGAAATTTTCCCATAAATATTATTATTATTATCCCATTTATTATTCTCATTAATAATTAAAACACCTTTTAATCATTAATCCTTTTTCTAAACACTTTAGAAATAATTCTCTCTCTCTCGATTTAATTTCCAAAAATTAAATCCTTTAATTAATAATATTAAGAACTTTTCTTAATTAATTTATAATCAATTAAATCTCATTTAATCATTTATTAAATTTGCCAATTAATTATTTATTTCATAAATAAATAATTATTAGCCATTATTAATTAATTCCTCCACCATTAAATCATTCTCTTTTTATGGTGTGACCCTGTAGGTTCAATATTAAGCCGGTAGTAGAAATAAATAATAATAAAACTATTTTATCATTATATATATAAATTCTCTAATTTATTAAATATGATTAATTAATTAGTCACATTTATTCTACATCATGAGTGATGCTTCTCAACATATCGCGACTATCCGGATAATATGAATTCACTGCTTAGAATACCAAGAACCTGTCAGTGAATAGTTACCATACAATAAACTCCTTCTACCCTACAATGTCCCGATTAAATACAAGGCATGGATCTCGTGTCAAGCCTATCTAATTCAATCACTTGCTTACCATTTACTATGCGTAGTTCTATGCAAATTAGAAACTCCTTTCTAATTTCATTCACTCTGGCCAGAGATTCCTGAACTAGCATAAGTGGATCAGCCTTGAACATTCGCTTCCTTCACTAGAAGGGGTAGATCCTTTATTGATCATACACTATCCTCGTGTACAAATTCCTATACCCAGAAGAGCCCTAATAATTGTCCCTGAAGACTAAGAACTAAACCAAAGCATAGTTCAGTGTACACAAGATGACTATGATGACCTCAAGTCTAAGGATACTTGTACAACTATCACTAAGCGAACAACTGCTGACACGTGAGTGAACTTCATCAGTTGTTCAGCTGTGCGAGTCATGTTCAGTGAACTTATTCTATAATAAGCACCTACATACTAGCTATAGTGTCACCACACAAATGTCTATGAGAACAGACATCCTTCATAATGAAGCAAGCATAGTATGTACCGATCTTTGCGGATTATTAATTACCAGTTAGTAATCCTATGACCAGGAACTATTTAAGTTTAGAGTTATCATCTTTTTAGGTCTCACTATTATGATCTCATCATAATCCATAAAAAGCTTTACTCTAAACTATGGTATATCTTATTTAAACACTTAAATAGATAAAGCCCGTAATAAAAACAAAATAAGTCTTTATTAATATCAATGAAATCAAAACAGATTACATAAAAGTTATTCCTAAATCCTCATACATGATTGGACTTAGGATATATTCCTTTCATCTCTAAGCTCTCTGAGAATGTAAAACTTATTTCTTAAGTGAAACATTTACTTCTACTTGGTTTATATATCACCAAGTTCTAATGCTTGCTAGACAATGCATATTACAGTCTTCATGGTCCAGCAAAATTGCTTCTTTATTCTTTTTCTCGTGATACTTGACAAATAAGGTTGGATTGCATTCTGATATGTTGCTTTGAATATCCCTTCATTCTGTCTTGCATGAAAATGGAATATTCTTCTTCTTCAGCATCCAAGATCACAAGCAAAGTTTGTCTTGGCTTCTCATTTTCTTTTCCGAGATTCCCATCAACCCATGTGATGTGACAGTTCTAGGTTTTGACCACTTTCACGTAACTATCAATATCCATGTATATTCTTATCCATTGAACGATGCCTCAAGTTCATCCTTGTTAGATGTGATTTGATGATATCGACATTTACCATCAGAGTTTGCTACTGGAAGTTATCAGAGTTTATGAAGACTATCGGTATTTGACAGATCAGAGTTTAATATCAGAGTTTGTCTATCAGCGTCTGTCGAGAATGATTTCCAGGAAGTAATTAATTCTATTTAAAAGACTTTGATTTACAGAGATATGTCGGTGTAGGACTTTACTTATTATAGCAATCAATAGTTGGATATGTATTAGGACTCCTTATTTTATTGTAACATATCTTCTAGGTTGATTGTGTAGTTGTGTAGTATGTAAGCATAGGTTAGGTTAACACTAGATGTGTCGTCTTTGAATTGATTTATCGTACACATAACCTAGCAGCTCTCAAGGATATCTATTCATCCTTTGAGAAAGTATTATAATAAGTTTTTATTCATTAATATAAAAATTGTTTATCCTGTTTAGTTCTTTAATTTGATTTGATTGATTAAATATATTCACCCCCCCTCCTCTACAGTTGATTTAAGGCCTAACAATTGGTATCAAAGTTTGATGTTGATACACAAACAGTTTAAGATCCACAAAACAATCATTAATGGTAGAGAAAGAAACTCAACAAAATCCCCCACCACCAGCCACAAACCAAATCAGCCATAACATGAGCAGATATGATGCTATCAAGGTTCCAATCTTAAAGATTCATAAATATCCAATTTGGAAAGTCAAGATGGCCATGTTTCTGGAAGCAACAGATCCTGAATATCTGAACAGGATTTATGATGGTCTTCATATGCCTATGAAACTGGTTGTTGTCCCTGGTCAAGAAAAAAATATGGTTTACAAGGACAAAAAAGACTATACTTCTGAGGACTTTCATCAATTATGAAAGATGCAAAAGTTAGACATCTTTTAAATAGCAGTCTCAATAGTATTGTCCAATAGGGTGATTGGATGCAACGTCTAAGGAAATTTAGGACACTTTGGAGGTCAAGTGTCTAGTCATTATTTCTATCAAGAAGAACAGAATGACAATACTCACTCAGGAGTATGAACACTTTGACTCAAAAGCTTATGAGTCCTTGACTGAAATCGATGACAGGTTTCAGAAGTTGCTGAATGACTTGTCACTAGTTGACAAAGAATATGATCCAGAAGATTCTAACTTAAAGTTTTTTCTTGCACTCCCTGAATAGTGGGACTTGAAAGTGACATCAATAACGGACAACTATGATCTTGATGAGACATCTTTAGATGAGATTTATTGTATGTTGAAAACTCATGAACTGGAGATGGAGCAGAGAAGCAATAGAAAAGGGCCTAGAGCAAGACAGGTTGCACTCGGAGTTGAAGAGAAACCAAGGGAGAAAGAAGGGAGAAAAAGTCATTCTAAAGGAAAGGCTATGATTGTAAAGTCTGATACTGAGTAATCAAACTCTGAAGATGACTCAAACTCTGATAATGACTCAGACTCTGAAAGTCTTCATGATGACGAGAACATCCTACAGATGGCTGATCTATTAGTTCAAAAATTTAAGGAGATGGGCTATAAAGACTTTAAGAATGGAAAAAGCTTTTCCAGGAAAGGCTCAAGTTCCTCAAACTCTGATAGAAGGAACTATAGAAGAAACTATGATGGGAAGGAGTTAAAGTCTGGAAAAATTGACAAATCAAAGATAAAGTGTTACAATTGTGATGGAGTTGGACACTTTGTAGCTGACTTCAGAAAGCCAAAAGCTAAAAAAATAAGCCTTGATGATAAAGAAGAATAATTGGGATGATACATCAGAATCTGATGAGGGTGTCAACTATGCTCTCATGGAAAATGCTGATAGTGAACTTGAGACTACTTAGATCAAGGTACCTCAAACTACTCTTACTTTTGAAACTGATGATATTTGTGAATTAAGGTTATTTCTTAAAACACTACATGTTAGTTATAGGAATCAAACACATGAAAATACTATGATCAGAATTGAAAACTCTAACTTAAAGAAAAGAAATGATCACCTAGAATATGAGTTAATCTTCATGTTAGAAACTTAAAAAGAAAGAAGTGATGCTTTGTATGTTAAAGAAAAACTATTAGAAAAGCATGCATACCTTGAAAAAGAATTAGCTAAAGAAGGAGAATTTACCAAATTTTGGACTAATTTAGGAAAAATAACTCAGGGTTTAGTAGAAAGTAGCTGTTGGGGATCAGGATTAGGTTATGCTAATAAATCTAATTCTGATCAAATAAATGAAAAAGAAACTGTATAGATTAAACCAGTAATTGCTGATAAAAAGGTAAACCTGAACAAGTCCCAGTTAAAGCCTGTTAAGTTTAATTTAAGTGATAATGTTGTTAATCCAGTAAGTGAAATATGTTCATGTTCAGCACCTAAGTCAAACTTAAAAACAGATAAGTGTGAACAAGTTCATACCAAGTCAGTAAATATTGGTTTAATGACTCTGAAACAGTTTAAGCAAAAGTCTTCTGCTGCATTATTAACAAACTTAGCATATATTCTAATTAATTGTTTAGAATATATTAATTGTTTATTCTTTTGTTAGCATATATTCTAATATAAAGTCTCCTGCTGCAAATGTTAACAAACATAAAAAGGCCAAAGAATCCAAGCAAGTCTGGGTCCTTAAAAACACTAATTAATTGTTTATCTGATTGCAGGGTAATAGAAAAAATTCTTTAGTCTTGGAAACTGGATGTTTAGGACACATGACTGGAATTAAATCTCTGCTATCAGAGTTGAGGAGGAGGCTGGCCCAAGTATTTCTTATGGAGATGAAAACTTAGGAAAAACTTTGGGATATATAAAAATTAAACTTGGAAATGTCATCATTGAAAATGTAGCTCTAGTTGCAGGACTCAAGCATAATCTGATCAGTGTGAGTCAATTCTGTGACAGAGATATCATGTGACTTTTTATAAAGAGCATTGTGAAATTGTTAACAATTTAGATGGCAATGTTATATGACTGGTTACATACATGGTAACTTATATGAAGCCAAGATCTCCACAAATACCGATGGTTCTAAAATATGTCTATTGAGTAGAGCAACTATGGAAGATAGCGGGAAGTGGCATAAAAGACATTCTCATCTCAACTTCGACAACATCAACGAACTTTTGAAGAAAGATCTTGTTAGAGGATTTCCCTATGCAGTGTTTACTCCTGATGACCTATGTGACTCTTGCTGGAATGCCAAATTAAGGAAATCATCTTTTAAGAGTAAAACTGAATTCTCAATTCTTGAACAATATTACTTACTTCATGTTAATCTTTTAGATCTAGTAAATGTAATGCCTATTGCAAAGAAGAGGTATGCACATGTGATTGTTGATGAGTACACAAGATACACATGGGTATATTTTTTGTACACCAAAGATGAGACTCTATCCATTCTTTTTTATCATGTAAGGGAACTGGAAAAGGGATCAACATATAAAGTAAAAATTATTAGAAGTGACAATGGAACTGAATTCAAGAATAGTACTATGGAAGAGTTCTGTAAATACAAGGGGATCAAACAGAAATTTTCTGCCCCCCGAACTCAACAACAAAATGGAGTTGTTGAAAGAAAGAACAAAAATCTTATGAAAGATGCAAGGACCATGCTTGAAGAAGCAAAATTGTCAACCTATTTATGGGCGGAGGCTGTGAAACTGCATGCTTCAAAAAAAATACAACACTGATAAACAAGCATGATGAATGGAAAGAAACCAAATTTGAAGTACTTTCACATCTTTGGCTGCAAATTTTTTGTTCTTAAAACTCATCCTGAACAGCTTACAAAATTTGATCTAAAAGTTGTTAAAGGCATTTTTGTTGGATATCCACCGTCTACAAAAGCCTTCAGAGTTTATAAGTTGAGAACAAGAATGGTCATGGAATATAATCATGTATCTTTTGATGATAAGAAGATTATATGTCTAGAAGATGTAGATGATCATGAAGAATTGAGATTTGAAAATGAAGTACCATATGCTGAACAACTAAATCCTGATAATCTAACAAACTCTGATACTGCAAATCTTGAAATCACTTTAAACTCTGATGAGCCACAGGTTAGTGGCAATACTACAAATACTGAAGCACATGTTGAGGGGGAGCAACATGATTCACATCAAGAGTCAAGTTTAAGTGATTCAAATCAGAAGCATGAGTAAATACTTCATTAGACTTTGATTCCTCAAATACTGATGAAGCAAATACTGATAATACTAGAAACACTGATTCGGGGGGAGCTTCAGGAAATAATGTTGGTACACAGCAAAGTGATACTAGAGACTGCATGGATCAAGGGGGAAGATCTACTTCAAGAGGTCAACTTCCTTTTGCAAGGAAATGGACTAAGTCACACACACCTGACTTAATAAATGGAAATCCTGATAGTGGTCCACTCAAAATGAATGTCTTTTCCATTCTTTTCTATCTCAAACTGAACCTAATAAAGTTGAAGAAGCTCTTCAAGATGCTGACTAAATCACAGCAATGCAAGAGGAGCTCATGAATTTTAAGGGAACAAAATCTGGACATTAGTACCAAGACCAAAGAATAGATCAGTAGTTGGTATTAAATGGGTATTCAGAAAAGACTGACAGTGAGGGCATTATTACAAAGAATAAAGCATGGTTAGTTGCAAAGGGTTATTCACAGAAAGAAGGCATTGATTATAATGAGACTTTTTCTCCAGTAGAAAGACTTGAGGCCATCAGAATATTTTTGGCCTATGCTACTCATATTAAATTCAAGGTGTTCCAAATGGATGTGAAGAGTGCTTTTCTGAATGATGAACTTGATGAGGAAGTTTATGTTGAACATCCTCCAGGGTTCATTGATCCAAAATATCCAAATCATGTTTATAAGCTGGATAAGGCGCTCTATGGACATATACAAGCTCTAAGAGCCTGTTATGAAATAATTGCTTAATTCTTATTGGAAAGTGGTTTAAAAAGAGGTACCATTTATAAAACTCTATTTTATAAGTACCATGGTAAGGACTTGTTGTTGGTTCAGATATATGTTGATGATATCATTTTTGGCTCTACTAATGATAAACTCTGTGAGAGGTTTGCCAAGATAATGCAGTCTAGATATCAAATGAGCATGATGGAAGAATTAAGTTATTTTCTGGGATTACAATTCAAGCAGACTGAAGAAGGGATCTTCATAAATCATGCAAAACATACCAGGAAATTACTTAAAAGATTTAGGATGCAAGACAGTTCACCTGCAACAACTCCTATGGCCAATGCAACCAAGTTTGATTTAAATACTAGTTCATCAATAGATATCAGTAACTGCAGAGGTACGATTGGCTCATTCCTATATTTGGCTGCTAGTAGACCTGATATAATGTATGCTACCTGTCGATGTGCAAGGTTTCAAGCTGATCAAAGGGAACCACATCTATTAGGTGTGAACAAAATCTTTAAATATCTCAAAGGCACCATGAATCTTGGTTTGTGGTATCCTAGAAATTCAGATTTTAAGCTAATTGGATATTCAGATGCTGATTTTGCAGGATGCAAAATAGAGAGGAAAATCACTTTAGGAAGCTACCAATTTCTTGGTGGTAGATTAGTTTATTTGTTTAGCAGGAAATAAAAGTCAATTTCCACTTCAACTGCAGAAGTTGAGTACATTGCTACAGGAAGCTGTTGTGCACAAATTCTTTGGATGAAGAATCAGTTACTGGATTATGGGTTAGGGTATTCTAAAATTCCTATATATTGTGATAATCAAAGTGCTATTGCAATGAAAGGAAATCCAGTACATCATTCTATGACAAAACACATCAGCATAAGGTACCATTTCATAAGAAAACATGTTATGAAAGGTAAAGTGGAATTGCACTTTGTTACTATAGATCAGCAGTTAGTTTATTAAAGTGGAATTGCACTTTGTTACTATAGATCAGCAGTTAGTTTATCTTCACCAAACCACTTTGTGAAGCCACATTTACAAGATTGGTGAATGATTTTGGAATGATCTCATGACAGTTCTCAAATATTGATGAATACGTTGTATTCTGTAATAGGAAAATGAGTTAATTGTTTGGCATCTTTTTCTATATATCAGTATTTCTTAAATTCTAATAACTATGTTAAACACTGATGCCATGTATTCATGCTACTAATTACTTGAAATTCTAATGGAGTGTTAAATTCTGATAATTTACCCTCTACAGTAGTTGCATGATAAAGTCTGATGATGTAGTTAAGAACTGATAATAGTCAAAGTTATGTACTGACTGATAAACTCTTATAATAGTTGATTAAATACTGATAATGGTCAAACTCTGATTGACTGTTAAACTCTGATGATTTTTGAATTTATTCAGAATGTATTAAATCAATATTTTAATTAAATTACTAAAATGTATTTTAGTGGGTGATTTTATGCAAGTGATTAGAAGTGCATAGTTGGTGGTGTGTGTTCAAAAAATGTTTGAGTAACTAGAACACATTACTTTTTGTAACTGTGCATGTCTTTAGTGCTCCTAATTATTTGTTCCATGTTTATTTTCTGAGCAATCATAACATGCCACGTGTCCCACTAATATGAACTGTTTGTGAGTAACAGAGTACAAAGTTATACAAAATTACTTTTTAATTTTAAATTATCACTTTACCTCTAATCAAACTCTTTTCACTCTCCCACTTCTTCTTTTCTCTCGATTAAAATCTGATAACCTCATCAGTTTTTAAGCTTTTTCACAAACAATTCATCGTGTCTTCACCATCTACATCCAAGGCTTTCACTCATTGTGGTGCTAAATTTGTACCAAACAACTACGCAGCAATTATGGACCACACTGGTATCAATCCCGATTATAACATCTTTCAGGATTTACTGAGTGTGAGTGAGGTAGGGTATGCTCTCACAAACCCTACAGTTGTGTCTGGGGATAATGTTCTCATTTTATGGAGAACTGAAATCTATGATGATTGTGGTGAAAGTGGTAATCCCAGTAGTACTTTCGAGTTCAATGAATAAACGAAGGTTGTGTTTGTGAGAATGTGTAGCTGTATGAATAGTTATGTGATAACTCAACACGATAACAACACTAGAATATGACAGGTTAATAATACTACATCTACACAAGAAATCGAGAAGAATGAAGACAAGGAAAATATAAAGAATTAGAGGATTTGAAGAAAGCTTGAAGTCTATTTACAGGTCACTGAAAGAAGCTCATTAATATGATCATGCCTCAGTGAAGAACAAATGTTAAAGACTTTCAAGGTTTCAGAAATGTTGAAGATTCAGTATACAAGTGCTACCGGAAGATTTCAGTGTATTGGCATTGATTGAAGATAGATAGTGTTCGAAGCATAGGAATCTGAAGAATTGAAGACAGGGTATAGACAGAGGTTAATGAAAACGTTGTCTAAAGTACCAAAAAGGATTCCAGTAAAACTACAGTTGTTTATTGACAGTCAGTGTCTGAAACAATAAAGTTGAGGCAAGCTTAACAATGTAATCAAGGCTATAATACGAAGACCTAAATTGGGGTTAGTTGTCTGTGAACCAGAACAGTGGCATTAGGCGTCAACAGCTCGTGAAAGTAATCTAGGTATTATTTTTAAAAGAATTGTTAAGTTGAGGAACGTACTTGGATTGAGCATTTATCTGTTAAAGTACGAGAAGAGGTGCGCGGGGTATACAGCTAAACAGCTCAGTGGACTGGCGAAGCTCAAAGTTTAATTGGTAAATTAAATAAATTTATTTAGTGGACTTTAATATAATTTATTTAATAAACTTAAAATGATTTATCTTATAAACTTTAAGTAAGTTTATTTTATAAATCTAAATTAGTTTATTTATATAAGTTATATTTAAGTTTATTTTATAAATTAATTTAGTTACAATTTAAACTTAAAAAGAAAAAAATATAAAAAGAAAAAAAACAGAAAAGAAAAACAAAACAAAACAAAATAAAACAAAACAAAACAAAAAGGAGAAAGAAAAAAAAGGAAAACCAAATAAAAGGAAATCACAGGTGACATTCCTGGTCGCCACAGGAATGTTAGTTGGTTTAGTTAAGTACTTGTTTGTACTAGTAATACACTGGTCGCCATACAGGTGACCTGTGTGTTTTCTTTTACTACCTGTACCTCCCCCTGTCACCACAGAGAAATGCAAATAATTATACAGGAAAATGATTTACCTGGTCGCCACAGAGGAACTAAAGATGTCGCCACAGAAGTGCTCCTCTCCTCAGCCACACAATTTTATTGGATAAAAAGACTACACTTCGCAGCAGAAGAATAAAGCCATTCATTTTGGATTAATTTATGTTCATCTTCTCTCCCAAGAGAGTAGTGAAATGGCAACAAAGATTTACAGAGAAGCTCAAGCTTTTTGTATATCTTTTTAACTTCTCACCAGAGTAACGTTATAATGCCCGATGTAATTCTTGTATATTCATAGGGGCATTATAATCGTTACCCAGTAATTAAATCCTTAGAAAAACAAAAGCTAGATCATTGTATAGGATTTGATTTATAAATCTTTGTAGTAGCTAGGAACTTTGTTATTCTTAGATTGTAGCCGGTAAATTTATTTACCGGAGTGTAGCAACACCCCTCGAGGATTTATGTACGAATATATACATCCCCGAATATCTTGTGTTCCTCGTTTTATATCCCCAAACACTATTCTCCTCAAGAACACAGAACCACTAACCAAGCACTAAATCTATATCCGCTAAAGATTCGAAAAATTTTTTAATTTAGTTATTATCGTATTCAACCCCCCCCCCTTCTACGATAATTCGGGATCTAACAATTGGTAGCAGAGCAGACTGATTGACACACAAATCAGGATCCTTAAATAAATTTATTTTATTAATTTGATTTTACATAAATTTATTTTATAAATTTGATTTAGTAAATTTATTTTATAAATTTAATTTAAATGGGTTTATTATTTAAACTTGAATAAGTTTATTTTATGAACTCAATTTAAATAAATTTATTTTATAAATTCAACTTAAATAAATTTATTATTTGAATTTTAGTAAATGAAATTATTAATATAAATTATGTTTTTGGTACATTTCCTAGTCAGTTTGTTGCCAGATTATTTTTCGGCTATTTGCAATCAAAAGGGTGTCATTTTTGTTCGTTAGCTAGTTCACCATTTGGTTTACTTATATATTCAAATAAATAAAATGGCAGCAAAAGAAATCAACTAGCAGGCCCTGGAAATAAAAGGAACAAAGCAGTGTTGTTTGTGTGCCACGCGTGATTGGAAAAGGACGCAGCTCTGGAAATCAGTACAAGGTTGACAGCTGCAACACACGCGGCTTGGCTGGAGTGCCATGCACGAGAGATTTGTCACTCGCCTAACAGCACACACACAGACTTCGGTTAGTGACGCGCCTGGAAGCAGTATTTTGGCAGCCCAGTGTTTGATTCCAGTTGGATGATAGCTAATTAGTCGCCACAGGAGGTTAACACGCGCAAGGAGCAGCTTGTTGTCGCCATACAAATGAAAAGACGGCGCACACCTCCTTTCTGGTCGCCATAGAGTGTTATGAACGAAAAAAAAGTCTAAGTGTTTGCTTCACTCTTAGTCGCCACACATTGCAAAAGACGGCGCTCATTACAGGAGGTCGCCACAGAACTCTATTGCGATCTGTGCTCACATGTTGAGGACTGGGTCAACTTAAATTTTTGTTTGCCCTTAATTTCTCTTTTCTAATTTTTTTTTATATAAAATTTAAAATTCTTTAATTTAAATTTTTCTTAGATAATAATTTACGTTTTATTTAAGTTTTAAGAAAATTCAAAATTCTTGAAAATTAGATTTTACGTAAATATTTATTTTTGATTAATTTATTTTCTAAGAAAATTAAAAATATTGGAAATTTAAATTTCTCTTAAATATTAAATTAAGGGTACTCAAAGGATTGGTAGACTCGGGATTCCTCCGGGCTTTTAAAATGGATTTTAATCTTTTGTAGAAAACGAAGACCATGTACAATTCAGACGAAAAATTCCCGAATACGGAAATTGAAGATAATGGTTTTCTTACTACAATGGAACTGATTTCAAGACCTACAGACGAAAATTGTGGATCCTCCTCAAAGGCTTATTCCATAGGATATCACTGGGTTTTCAGACGCGGGGAATGAATGAATTTTCTACAGGTACAATTTTTCTCAGAGATTTTAAGATAACTCTGTGATTTCAGATTATACAGTCACACAATGGTTTGTACCAATGCTATATTTATCCGGGAATCAATAAGATTTATTCATTTGATCTGAATTATTTGTTAAGATGTATTAGTTTATATTAGGATTAAGATAGCTAAATGAGATACATTAACAGGATTGGACTAGATCGAATTAGTGATTTATTTGTTAATTCCGTTTGTTCCATATCATGCCTGTCTTGCTTAATTCTTATGTGTAATGTTTCTGAATGAATGCCATGTATTCTTAATAAAATGTTTGCTTATGTTTATGCCATGAATGCATCTCTTAGTACTTGCATTAATTGTAGAAAAAAACATGTTTAGAACTACAATAGGGCAAAGACTGCTAGTCCTCCTTATGTAAGGTTGGAACCAATTTTCCCCTAGCCTAGAGACAAATTTCTCAAGGGTATTAAAATGGTGAAAATGGTCAGTCAAAAATAAGAATTAGCATAATAAGGTTGTAGCTGTTGTTATCTCTGCTTATAGTAAAATCTCTAATCCATCTGGACCCAAATTGATAAGTTGGGTACCAAGAACTGTTAATCAATTTGTGAGTGTAGAACATAACAGGTTATTTGATTCATATGTATTCTTGGTAATTTATACTCAAGGCATATGATCAAAGAAAGAGCTGACAATCAAATGTGATTGACAAAAGCTATTCCGTCAATAATCTTTGGAGATGGCAGCAAAGGTTTTCATTACGGGACAAGCTATGTAGAAAAGGGATGTCATCATGGACTCAACAATTGCTATCACCGATAACAACTAATCATTGGAGTCACTGATAACAATTGAAGCAACTTCCTTGCTGGAGAATTAAGGCACAAATTCTCTTATCAGATAGTCTCGCATCAAAGGACAAAATGTCAATTCAATGAAGGATTAGTGTCTCATCTGAAGCATGAAGGTTGAGAAGCTTGTTCTGGTTAAGAGTAAGGAAAGGATATGCTCGTGGCTAGACTCTCAATAAAGGTGAAGTCAATGGTTTCTACTATACAGCTTCATCTGACAAAAGTTTAGCTATGGCATTAGAAGCTCTCACCCTTGAACATCAACTCAAGGAACTCTTTTGTGAAAAGTGGCTAGTGAGAGGACTACCTCAACTGGAATTCAGAAGATGAAAAATGTGAGGCATGTCAGAAAGGGAAGTCAAAGACAACATCACATCAAAGTAAAGATATACCTTAGTGATGGTGGTTGACTACTCTTATTAAACAAAGTTATTGTTCATGCGTTCTCAAGATAAGACATCACATATGGTGATTGATCATATCAGGAGATCAAACTGGAAGCAACTGTAAAATAAATGATCTTATGATCAGATAATGGGACTGAATGCAAGAAGCAGTTCTGATTAATATCTGTAACATCAAGAACATTCTGAGACATATTCAGCACTGGAAGCTTCGTGTCATGATGGAGTGGTACAAAGAAAGAACCAGAACTTGATTAAAGCTACAAGGGAAATATCAAGTTAATCAAGACTTTCTAAATACCAAAGGGCTGGAGCAGTTAAAACAGTTTGCAACAAGTAAGATCAAACCTTGATCGGGATGTATATATGAAGACCACTAATAACTTAA
This sequence comes from Apium graveolens, assembly GCF_009905375.1. NCBI lineage: Eukaryota > Viridiplantae > Streptophyta > Magnoliopsida > Apiales > Apiaceae > Apium > Apium graveolens. The sequence continues at coordinate 177,369,810 of NC_133649.1, read as the reverse complement.
TGGCCAACAGGAGTAAACACTAGATAACCTGAAAGTATTTGGAGAGAATGTTCCACATGAGCAAATGTAATAACCCCAAAATTTTGAACTTTTGTAACCCTTATAAATAGTGTTTTTGCTGATTATGCTGAATAAGAAAACTTTTCATACCACACTATGTAGGGGTTCTTTTATTGTTATTATGAGGTCTTATTAGTAAATCCAAATTCGAACACTTTGATTTTTCCCGAAAATCCACCAGGTACCGAAAGAATTGAGTATAAGGTAACAGGATAAAAAGGATTTAAATTCAAGGATTATAAGAGAGGATCATAAAAGGAATATAATGTATTGAGAAAGGTTAAGGAAACCCAAGTAATAAGATCCCGGGTATGATCCCTCAAACGATAAACGAAAACGAAAGTTAAGCGAACCATATAACAGATCAGCGGTCATTAGCCAAGTAATTAGAAGCTAATCAAAGAGGTTAGTGAGGATGATGTCATCAAACCAATAAGAAGAGGACAAGCATGGGAAGATGACATAAGATTGATGACCTAAGCATGACCAAAAAGGAAGGAAGTGTGGTTGATTATTAACCACACAATTTTACATGGTTAAAAGGGTAATTAAACAAAACAAAAACCTAGCAACCAAGCAAAACAAATCACAAACACAAAAACACATCTTGACTTCATTTTTCCAAGAGAAGCTCTCGGCCCTTTTCCATTTTCAAGAAGAAAAAACCTAAATCCAAGTTCCAAGCTTCATTAATTAGTGAGGTAATTATCTAAGGTTCCTTGTGCATAGATATAGATATCCTATAAGTTTAAGCTTCAAATTCCTTCACACTCTCTTCCTAAAATTCATGGAAGAAGAGGGTGAATAGTGTTTTTCAAGAACTTAAAATTTTGTTCTTGAGTTTTTGTTTAGATTAAGCTTTGGTAAGGACTTTCAAGGGTGATTCCAAGCTCTTTAGTTACTTTTACTCACCAAGGAAGGTATAATCTCATACTCTAGCCCTACTTTTGAATATTTAGAGTTTTTGTGTTTGGTATGGTTCATGAGAAGCTTGATTATTGTGTATTTAGAGATGTGTTGGTTTTGTGATGTGTTTGGAGTTGTAATTCTTGTTGATTAGTTAAAGAACTTAAGTAAGCTTTTAGTTCATGTTGGGAAGTAGTATAAATTTGGAAATATTGAGTTGTTGGGGCTGTTGTAGCATTGTATGTATGGAGTTTGGTTGTATGGTTGAATTGTGGTTGATTGGTGGTTGATTTGGAGTAGGATAAAAATTGGTAATCGCATAAACATAGCCGTCGTAATGTCCGATTTACTTTAGACTGTTTTGTTCTTAACATCAGGACCCTAGAACTCACTTTTAGGTTTTGACCATTACCATGATTAGATAGTTCATGTTATGGGCTTCGTTTTGATATGTGGTTCGTTTGAATCCGATATACGGTTTAGGAGAAACGACCGTTTTAAGTAACGACGTTTCGCGAATGAACCATTACCCCTCGCCTTACGTTGAAACATTGGTTAAAGACCTTAAATGACTAATTGGAGTATGAAACATTTATGTAAAGTGTATTAGGCAGTTGGTAAGGCACTCACGAAAGAATCGCCTTAAAACTCTTAATGGTTAATTTATTAAAAATGGTGGAGCCGAGGGTACTCGAGCGACTTAAGAGAATCGTTGAGCGCAAAGCGAGCGTTAGAGTCTAATTGGTTAAAGTATAGATTCATAAGCGACTTTAGTTTAATTCCAACTTATATGTGGTTTATAGGTTACCAGACTCATCCCAGGACTTTTACCACCCCCAGTCGCTCAGGCAAGTTTTTTACCCGTTTTACTGTTGTTGTGATGTATATATGTATATGCATTATCTTGTGATAAGTGCATGATTATTATTAGCAAAGTCTTGCGATATATTGGAGCATGTGATATGATATTTATATGCATTCCTGTTTCATAATTTTGATATTCTATTATCAATTCAAATGCTTATAAGTTGCATAATACCTATGCTAGAGATAAGCAGTAGTTGCGTATACCCTTAGTATAGGGGACCCAAAGGTGAACATTTTTCTAAACCGGGAGTCGATGTTCCCGAGTATAATATATATATATATATATATATATATATATTGATATAGTTTTCAAAACTATTAATCGAATAAGGTGTATTCGAGAACTTTATTTTATTTAATGAATATTATTTTGAATATTCATTCGAGGACTTATGACTCCCTTTACTTTATTTAATGAATATTATTTTGAATATTCATTCGAGGACTTAAGACTCCGTTTATTTTATTTAATGAATATTATTTTTGAATATTCATTTGAGGACTTATGACTCTTCTTATTTATTAAATAATATTATTTATTTTATTAAAGAATAATGTTTCGATATTCAAACTTATTTTCGATTATTCAAATAAAGATCGTACTTTCGTATAAGTATATCTTTGGTTATTTACTATTCATTTCAATTATAAGTTTTAAAACTTCTACTTCAATTATTTTTATAAGGATTATCCTTTTGGGAATATTATTTAAATAATAATATTCAGATATTTTCTAATATATCGGAACTGATTTATTTCATTAAATCAGCATTACTCCAAACATTCTTAAAAATGTTTTCGAGTCTTCAAAATGATTTTAAAAGTTAGAGCGGATCCCAAAACTCGTTTTCAAATTTAAGATCTTCCTTTCGAAGGAGACTTGAATATTCGCTCAAAAATCTTGGGGATCCGGCTCTGTGGTGTATTTTATATTCGCAACGAGGTTGCTGTTTTGAGAAAACAATTTGATTACTTGCCCAATGTTCGGGAAGTAAGTCCATCTAATTGAGTCAGCATAAGCGACAGGCTGGGGTACGGTCTATGAAGGTGTAAGAGGATGGGTGACAGTCCATCCACGTGTGAGTGGCCAGGTAACGGTCTAGCGCGAGGATCTAATGCGGCCAGGGTGATGACTGGCGAGGAATTCATCCATCTACAGTAGAAAAGGTTACTTATTGGTATCTTTGCCTGATCAGCAAGATATCGGGTTTATGCCAAAATTCTTTTCCTTTCCAAAATTCATTGGATGTTACAAACTCTGTTCATACTTTACATAACAGAGGTTTCCAGGAAATATATAAGAGATATATATATATCGGGACTAAATAAAGTATCTCGTAACTTCATTTCATTCAGAATATTTCAAAGATTGAATCTATTCAAGTCTTAACTTGTGGTCTCATCTATGGGATGACCTTTTGAAACCTATAATACTTTGAACAGTGGTAGTTCAAGTAGTTTTATAAAATGGTATAAGTATAGTGAAGTAATTGGTAACTTCATCTTCCTTTAAGCTTATATCCAGTAAGTAATTACCTTACACTTGATAAAGGTTTCCAGTAAGTTATCCATTTAGATACTTGCATTATTGTTTACACTATATATTATCTTGCGAGCTGTAATGCTCACACTTGCTTCATTTCTTCATCACACAACAACAGTTAGGAAAGATGGCCAGACTCAAGCAGACCCAGCGCAAGCGCGTGGGAAGCGTCCCACGTCTTCCCGTCGATGTTGTAGCTGCTATAACTGCAGAGGTAGATCTATTGGTAGATCAGGCATTCTACTTTTGGGAACCAATTATGTATAATTATAACTTGTGGCAGATAATGGCAATTAACTGTAAACTTATCAAGTAATCATTTTGGGTTGTAATAACTTTTAAATTATGGATTCAAGGACTTGTACTTATTTCAATTTCATCTCTGAGACTATAACGGGTTGTGGTGTGTGTTAGTGTGGGGTCACAGCATGAGGTTATTTATTATTAATTAAGTTAAGTGATATTGTGGAAAGAAAGACCGTGATGACCCGGATCCCCGACCCCGGATCTGGGGGTGTTACAGCAAATAATGAAATATTTTTAGTTTTTGAAGATCTTGGTATTTGCAGCTAAGACTTGTAAGGATATTCTTCATGGCTACTCAGGGGAGACTACAACCTACAGGGTATTTGTGGTTGATCAACAGAAGGTGATAGACAGTCTAAGTGAACGGTTCAACAACTTCATGCTTCAAGCTGTTAAAGGAGAAATTAATGGTATTGATGATTCATATCCAAGCAATTGAGGCAGTGTATAACACAACTCATTATTTCAATGAAGCCAGTCAGCAAGGGTAAGGATTTTCAATAAACCCCAGCAACAGCTTAGGGGGAGCACAAGAAGGATTAACTAGTCAGACACAACACCACATTGAAATTTAGAGGGCACAACAAGAACATATCTGCTGAGACAAAGGGTTTGATGTCAAGTATATTCCCAGAGTCTAGTTCTCAAGTGATCCAGATGGTGGAGTAATGATTAGCAGGGCTACTGAGTGCGAATGTTTATTTTTCTAGTTTTCTATCCGAAGACGAAACTAAGAAAGTTACAAATGCTCTGATAGATCCGGATTGATTGGGTGATTGCAAAGTAAGATGAACTCAATCAGTCAGCAAGCAGATTGTAGGGAAGCTGGTATCCAAACCAAATGACAATATTATAACTTGTGCAAGGATAACCAGAAGTCAAACTGGATGACAATGGCATTGTACGAGGGACAAGGCCAAACTGGATGCTAGGTTATTATCAGGAAGCAGTATCAAACAAGAAGCACCAGTGATGAGACTTGAGGATATTATGACATATCAGACACTTGAAGCACATTCACACTTGGAATTGGACTCTAGTAGATGTGTACAAGTGTATTCCTGGTTGGTGAGTCAAAAGAGAAAGTCAATGCAAAACAGTTCATGGACTTTGCAGTAGCATATCAATTGGACTCTATATATCTCTTCTTCACAAGCTCACTTCAGAATGGTATGAAATAGTATACTACTCAGGAAATTGTCAAGGACATGGTATGACACTCTAACTGAAGCTACAATTTAATATGAACTAGTAGAGTTGTCATATTAATAACTCTCTTATCACTAGGCACGAACATAATGTTATATATGTGCAGTGATATAATGATAATTTTATATGTTGGTCTACTAACAAAAACTTGTGCAAGATTATTTGCTAAGTAATTGTAGAGTATGTATGGAGAAGCATGTGAGAAAGGTTGCAATTATATTTAAGATTACTACAAGCATGCCAAAAGAATATTTCTTTTAGAAGCTCAAGTAAACCAAAAGAATGATGGCAATACAAGTAAGTTAAGGATCTTTTGAAGATGTAAAATTTTTGGAAGATTCTGAACATGCCAAGACTATTTACCAACATAAACCATTAAAGCTTGATCAGTGTAACTCAGGTAAAATGATAAGCTATAGAGGTATGACAAGCACACTCATTTACTCAAATGCTAATAGACAACATGTTATGTTCTCAAGATGCCAAAGTGCAAGGTTCCAAGTGGATCCTAGAGAATCCAATCTTATAGCTACTAACAAAATTATTAGATATATTAATGGATTACCAACTCTTGGAGTATAGTACCCTAAAGATATTATGCTTAATATGTTTGGCTATATAGATACAGATTATGCAGGTTGTAAGAAAGACAGGAGGAGCATCTTTGAAGCTGTCAACCTAAGTGATAGGAGAAGCATCTCAGGAAGCTCTCAACTTTGTGGAAGAAGATTGATTTCTTGTTATGATAAGAAACAACCTCAAATCCAACAACTCTGTGAAAACTCTATGACAAGGCACTTTCACAACAGGTATCATTTATTTTGAGAGCACGTCTTTTAGTCAAAGAGTCACTTGCAGAAACACTTATTAAATCACTTGTTAAAATTAATCTTTCAAGACTGGTTTGTAAGTGTGGGAATTAGTTGGAAATCCCGTCGGTAATGAATTCTTCATATAAGTTCACAAGTATTAAATCTTCAATATTTAGAGGACTTGTGAATTTATTAGTAATCCAGTACTTCATACTTAGTGCTACTATCTTGATTATCATGATTACAATGTCAAAATACATTTGTGGTAGTTAAGTATTATAACATTAAGTTTGATTACTATTTTAATTGATTTAAATTATGACTCTAGACAATTCCATTCTATATCAGTCTCATAATTTAAATTATATTTAAAATAATATGTAGCATAATTATTTGTATCATGTACGAATAATTGTGATACTTTTAGTATTAGTGATATTATTTAGATTTTTTATTATAAGTAATCAATGCTTATTTCTAAAATCACTAATATTGAAAGTTGAAGTACTTTTTAAGTTATGTGTATAAAACTCTCAATATTTTATATGCTTAGAAAGTAATTCTAAATTTACTAATTATCCGGAAAGTGATTGCCATGTATATAAGTCATATATTCTATTGGTAATTATTCAAGGATAATTATAAATATTTAAGTGCTAGTATCTAACTCATAGATATTTAGTATTTATTTATTTAATATTTATTTTGGGTTTTTTGGATTATGGAAATTGAAGCAATTCAATGACTTTATTTGCTCCATAATTCAAACTAACTTAAAATAAATAAGCAGCATGATTGATTATAACTAAATCTGTCAACAATTGATATCTAGTATATTGATTATAACTTATGTGTTATAAGTTAATTATGAGATTTTGGTTTTAGTGAATTTAGCAATGTTTATATCTCAAGAATTCACTGAAATCAGAATATGATTGTAGCATGATTGGTTGTGTGTAAATTCTTGACTTATATCTGTTAATGATATATTGTTAAGAGTTTAACTATGAACTAATTTTGAAGTATTAGTATTTGTGACTTTACTTAGAACTCTTCTAAGTAATCAATGTTTATCTTCAGTCACTTATACTAATATAGAAAGTGTGGAAATTTTTCTTAAGTACAACTATGGTTAAAATGTTTGATTGCTTTATTAGAAGTAACCATATGTTGTCAAGTTAGAATAATTTTTATACTTATTAGCAAATTCCTATACACTTTGATAATGGATGCAATACTCAATGGATCAAAGTATATGGAACTTAGAATATTTTTTTAATATTACAAACAAGTCAATGTTGGTTAATGTTGCTTTATTTATCGAACCAATATTATTTGAGATATTACAGTTGTTAGGAGTTAACAATTGTATGATATATGAAATTGAATGCTAATGTTTATTTGATAGATAATTGGTATTTAATTCATTGATATCTTATATTAATATTAAAATAAGATGCAACATAATTATTAGTATCCAAAGTACTTGACAAGTATCAGACAATGATATATTGTTAATATTTTGTTGCAGATAATTGTGAGATTTTAAGCTCTAGTGGATTTATATAAGTTGCTATATCTGACAGATTCACTATATTTTGAAATCAGCAGCATAGTCACTCTTATTAAGGATATTTATCAATAAACAATTTTGTTGATTATAATCTTATAAAGATAGATTATGGAGCTTTTGATATGAATGAGAACTGCTTAGACTTTACCCTAACTGATCAATACTTTTACAAAAACTCATTCATAATAAAAGACAAAATATTTATTTCTCTTCTTAATACCGCTAGGTCATCAGTCTGTGTCTTATCAAATCATTTATCTTTTAGGCATAAAAACAGACTTGTGCACTCGAACAGTTTTAGGAGAAAATCAAACTTCTTTCTACATTGGTGATTTCTTATTTCATTAAAAAAATTGAAATCACTATTGTACATCATTTCTCTCAAAAGATTAAATGCATAATTTTCATTTATTATAGATCTTAAGTGCATTTTATCTCTATATTGCCATATGCTCTATGATACAGGTTCAGCCTCCAATAGCCTTCTTTCATTTGATAGTCATGAGGTTGAAAACCCACAATTTCTATCCCAGACTGTAAAGACAAACATAGAAACAGAACCAACCAACACTCTCTTACCACTAAAATGAAGTATGAATGAGCGTGAGGGAGAAAGTGCCTTAGTGCACTACATAAGGAAGGTTCTGAAGTCAACCTAGTAGCTTTGTCTCCTACAAAGATTAGTAGTATTCAAACCGAGGCAACTGCTAGCTCCCATACATCTTCTCAAAAAGATGTAATGGCTGAAAAGGCACAAAACAGTTACTAGATTCATCCTCTCAACAGGGTGCGTCTATTGAAATTTTCCTGTTGTCCAAGGTATCCGATGTAGTGTCACCACCTTAAACATAAACAATTCTTGACACACAAGCATAAGTTACACACACAAAGGATGAGTTGACAGAAATAAGAGTTTCGACCAATTGAAGGCCAGACTCGATTGTTCAAGGTTCTGTAATGGACCAATTTCCTTTATAGGTGTTAGGAGAGGATACTGATCCAATAGCAATATGTCAGTGGTCAGTGTCTACCTCCCCAGAACTAATAAACCTGGATGCATCTGCGGATAGTGGATTAGATATAGGTGCATATCGGCAACTTGTTGGCAATGATTCAGATATTACCTGATGAGTCACCAGGAAATGTCTTCACAGACATTAGAAGGGAATTTTGATCTTTATGCTAAATTCTTTGGATCATTGTTTACCTTCCCAGAGTTAAAATCTGAAACCCTAAAAGGGAAACTAGCAATTTGTAGATTATGACTCAGATTCATCTGACAAGTCTAACAAGGATGTTCCTTGCAGGTACTGCTGCATTTTGGAGCTACGAGAGGAGTGATACACTTGTGAGAATGAGTGTAAACACGAGTGGAGAGGAGATTGAAACACTTGTGAGGTACATGAAACAGAACCACACACTCACAGTGAGGAAGAAAGAGAAACACCATATCTCATTCCCTATCCCTAAATATGGTTCTTGATACTTCGGGTCTCAAATCTTTTTATGATTGGAACCTAACTCTTAGGGACCTAACATTTACTGACTTGATTAGAATACTTCGAGACCTAACAAGTTGGGAGCTAATAATTGGTAACAATTGGTGATCTCACATTTGGGAGGTATAAGGAGTTAGGAAGATTGGTGAACATGATGATCAACAGTGAAGTCATACTTGCAGCATTTAAAGGGACATGGTTGATCAGACTCTGACTTGTTATTTCTTTTCCAACCAAGTAAAATATGAGAATTGCTTCAGACAACAGCATACATTCCTTCTCTAAGGGGGAGATAAAAGCTTATATAATAGTTTGGAGGATTCCTCAACTAAGAGGGGGGGAATAGCAGGGAGGAGGAAAAAGGTAAAGCCAATGTACACTACACCACACCATTGTTGTTTGTAACTACGGATCCTATTGTACGGGGGAGGTGGTAAATACAAGTTTATTTCCTAGTGATCAGAAGAAGTGGTTTGGTTCATCACTATTCTTCATAAGGGGAGAAGCTGTTTTCCAACAGGGGAGTACCATTGGTTTTTATCTGCGGATCCTATTGTATGGGAGAGGTGGTAAACGAAGGTGATCTCCTTTAAGCAGTTGATTCTCATAGGGGGAGAAGCAAGAGAGATATGCGCTTCTCAATAGGAAATGTGGTTGTACAAAAGAAGCTGCTGATGATTACTTCAAGACTGAGAAGTATTATCGAGATTTGAAGAACCGAGGAAATGAAGATGAAACTACATGAAGATCAGTTCAGTGCTAAAGGAACAAGCATCTTTCATTTCAGTTACTCAAGAAATCTAGAAATGGAGTTTTTGATCCAGAAAACCAGTAGCATTATTTACAAGTCATGGTACATTACTTTTTCTAGTTGTTAGTTGAGTTATCCTCTTTATTTAATTTGTTTGTTAGGTTTAACAATCAAATAGGGTAGATAGTTGGTGAGACTGCATAGCTGTATGAACAATTACGTGATAACTCAACACGATAACAACACTAGAACATGACAGGTTAATAATACTACGTCTCTACAAGAAATCAGGAAGAATGAAGACAAGGCAAATACAAAGAATCAGAAGATTAGAAGAAAGCTTGAAGTCTATTTATAGGTCACTAAAATAAGCTCATTAATATGATCATGCCTTAGTAAAGAACAAAGGTTAAAGACTTTCAGGGTTTCAGAAATGTTGAAGATTCAGTATACAAGTGCTACCGGAAGATTTCAGTGTATTGGCATTGATTGAAGATGGACAATGTTCGAAGCATAGGAATCTGAAGAATTGAAGACAGGGTATAGACAGAGGTTAATGAAGACGTTGTCTAAAGTACCAAAAAGGATTCCAGTGAAAGTACAGTTGTTTATTGACAGTCAGTGTCTGAAGCAATAAAGTTGAGGCAAGCTTAATAATGTAATCAAGGCTATAATACGAAGACCTAAATTGGGGTTAGTCGTCTGTGAACCAGACCGGTTGCATTAGGCGTCAACAGCTCGTGAAAGGAATCTGGGTATTATTTTTAGAAGAATTGTTAAGTTGAGGAACGTACTTGGATTGAACATTTATCTGTTAAAGTACGAGAAGAGGTACGCGGGGTATACAGCTAAACAGCTCAGGGGACTGGCGAAGCTCAAAGTTTAATTGGTAAATTAAATAAATTTATTTAGTGGACTTTAATATAATTTATTTAATAAACTTAAATTGATTTATCTTATAAACTTTAAGTAAGCTTATTTTATAAATCTAAATTAGTTTATTTATATAAGTTATATTTATGTTTATTTTATAAATTAATTTAGTTACAATTTAAACTTAAAAAGAAAAAGAAAATAAAAAAAGAAAAAAAAAAGAGAAAATAAAAACAAAACAAAACAAAAAGGAAAAAGGAGAAAGAAAAAAAAAACAAATAAAAGGAAATCACAGGTGACATTCCTGGTCGCCATAGGAATGTTAGTTGGTTTAGTTAAGTACTTGTTTGTACTAGTAATACACTGGTCTCCATACAGGTGACTTGTGTGTTTTGTTTTACTACATGTACCTCCCCCTGTCACCACATAAAAACGCAAATAATTATACAGGCAAATGATTTACCTGGTCGCCACAAAGGAACTAAAGATGTCGCCACAGAAGTGCTCCTCTCCTCAGCCACACAATTTTATTGGATAAAAAGACTACACTTTGCAGTAGAAGAATTCAGCCATTCATTTTGGATTAATTTCTGTTCATCTTGTCTCCCAAGAGAGTAGTGAAATGGCAACAAAGATTTACAGGGAAGCTCAAGCTTTTTGTATATCTGTTTAACTTCTCACCAGAGTAACGTTATAATGCCCGATTTAATTCTTGTATATTCATAGGGGAATTATAATCGTTACCCGGTAATTAAATCCTTAGACAAACAAAAGCTAGATCATTGTATAGGATTTGATTTTTAAATCTTTGTAGTAGCTAGGAACTTTGTTGTTCTTAGATTGTAGCCGGTAAATTTAGTTACCGGTGTGTAGCAACACCCCTCGAGGATTTATACGAATATACACTTCCCCGGATATCTTGTGTTCCTCGTTTTATATTCCCAAACAATATTCTACTCAAGAACACGGAACCACTAATCGAGCAATAAATCTATATCCGCTAAAGATTCGAAAGAATTTTTAATTTAGTAATTATCATATTCAACCCCCCCTTCTACGATAATTCGGGACCTAACAGGTTGTTATACCACAAATAGTTCGAGAAGCTCTTCATCTCCCTATTCATCCATCTTACATTACCTTCATTGGTGATGTTGTGAGATGAGATTCTATACATAAATTGGCTATGACAAAGACTTCAAGAATATGAGGCAACTGAAAAGGTCTGGGCTTTGAAAAGAATGGAACTTCTACTTTGATTGCATAACCAAGGCCTTCAACAATTAGTGCACAAACTTTGATGCACTCCCCATTATGTCACAATAGTTTGGGTACTCTCTAATTCATAATTGTAATTATGATTTTCGTAGAGTAGTTTTATGTTTCATAGGAGATAAGTTAAATGTTGATCCTAATGTAGTATACCTGCTAGATTTTGTCAACTTATATTTAATTACTATTTCCCCAATACGCCAATTCTTGCTAACCAAATTATATAAGTATTTAAGCTTACCAAAAGGCCTTTTTCTGATTTAATTTCAAAAGATAAGGAGAGGACTGCTCTTGCACCTCTAAAGTTGCTAGTTTCTTCCAAGGACTTGCTAATTACAAGGCTTCCTAAGACTTATGCACAACAAAATGTATAGAGAGCTAAGCTACATGCTATAACTGTTGGGAACCCCCCTGTAGCTAACCCAAGCTCTGCACCCAAAACAGGATCCCAAACACAAGTGTGACGCCCCCAAATCCGGGGTCAGGGATTTAAGAGGCCGCACCATCTTGAATCATGTTTAAACACTTGTCTTTGCACAATATTATAAATACTCACGCATCTACAATCCCACACTTATTAACATACACACACATATGCGAGTTATTGTCTTGGAAACGAACAAAACATTACCAGAGTTATTAAATCTACAAGATGATAGTTATTATAGACCCAAAATTAATTATGTCTTACCACAGGTGTAACCTTTACTTAAGGTTAGACCGGCGGCCAAATATATATTTCTTCATAACTACCTTACATAAGTCATACTTGTATATAAGCCGGACTAAAAATAACTGAAAACTAATCCAACTCATATGGTCTACCTGTGGCACTGCTCCAAATAACCTATGGAAAAACTGATCATTTCCTACTCGCTTCCGGGTTGTTAGCTTTCTGACCAACATCTTGGTTCATTGTTGTGTTGTGTCATTTTAAGAAAATAAGTGTGAGTTATATTGCCCAGCATAATAATTGACATTATGAAAAGACTGTACAAGAATTTATATTTGAATCCGTATATAGATATAAGTTTAATTAAAATAATTTTTTTTGGTGATACACACCTCTTTTCAAAACAATTCTTTGAATGACTTATTAGTCTGCAAATACCTTAATGGTAAACCCAGCACTTAGGCTTGGATTACGGTATTGCATCTAAATTCCAATTGGAAGAATAGGACATTCACCAGAGCCCTACTATACGATGATCAATCGTACATCAGAATATTATTATTGTTCTCTACATGTATAAGAACGATTCCCTTTGTTATCGGTTATCACCCTGACCGCATTCGGGCCATTTCTGTGTCCATCTCTCTCTAGACACGATTTTGCGTCCATCCCTCTCAGGTACGCATACTCCACAAGTTCATCTGTATTCACAGTACCTTCTCATGTAGTAGTAAATAGTAGTCTCCCCAGTCCACAAAATACTGGAGTCTACCCCTCCTTGTCCTTTAAGAATCATATCATATATCTGGAACTTATATTGTTCCCCAAGCATATTGCTTGTTGATAGCTACACACCCATATATATATATATACTTCCGAGAATTTTTGGAGGAAGTATTATGATAATGTGAGTTGACTGGTGTCAACAGATAAATAATTAAGAGTGACTTTCTTTTGACACAATAGTCAAGATATTTGAAATACGTCCAGATTACATTTTTCGACGATCCGAAAGTATTACAATGATTTTTTGAAACTCGAAATATATTTTTAAAATGGATTTTATGATTTTTAAATCATATTAAATCATTTAATAAATATTTCAAATAATTAAATATTAAATTAATTTTAATAAATATAAAATAATTTAGTTTTAAAAATTAAATAATTGTCGGAGAATATTTTTCCTCTTTAAATGAAGAGTTGAATAATACTCATTGCTCGAGTAATTAAATATAATGGAGGGAATACGATCTTTGAGAATCGTTTTAAAAAAATCGAGGTATTTAATACTTCGGAAGAGGACATCGATTCCCTTGGAATAAAATAATTACGGACTTTTAATCGTCCCAAACATCTCCGAAATGATTTCTCGGTTTTTAATAATACAAGTTGACCGACCCTCGGTCTATAAATTATCATCACACTACTCATTAGCGTTATCACAGTCTATAATATATGCATTGTAAATTCAATCAATATCGGTACTAAAACTCGTAATTTGGAAAATATGGCATTTATACGAAATGCAGTAATTTAAATCTTCACAACATAACAGTATATGGAGTAGGGTTCGCAAACTTTTCTGGGTGTTTTGAGATGGAGGGCGCTCTCTAGTTAGTCCGATAATCTAAAATTAAGAACATTATCATTCCGTTATATTCTAATCGTATTTATCGTTACTTGTTAAATATGAAATGTTTATAATCGAAATATATGACCCGGTTTACTCTCATCATTTTAATAAAATACAAGTAGTCATTAACTTTGTTTTCATTCCACAATCCTTTATGTCCATTATTTTTATTTGCTTTTACCACTCGGCTCCTCTCGCGATTCTTAAGGGATTTTACTCGTGTGACTCCGAATCCGACATTTTTATGGAAGTATGTATACTCCATTTATTACTCTCTTTAAAATTTTTATAATTTTTGAATAATTTTAAGTTGACCGTTTATACTTCCAAAGTTCGTAATTCTTAGCACTTTTTGTCACGCAAATCGTTTTCACTAAAACGAACCTAACTTTTGAACCATAAATTGAAATCAAGAGATTCAAGCGCCTAAACGATCCTTACAACAAGTTCTTATCATTCTTATTTTTCAAAAAAAACACATTTTATGCTTTTTGTAAATTTTCAGAATACTTAATGTCGGGATTTGGGTGTTATAACGTCATTACGTTAACAATCCACGTTTCGTTTTAACTCCAATTTACTAATAATCAACCAACAACAATCAATCCATCATCTCAAATACTTAATAAACTCAGGAATATCAAGTTCTTGATGCCACAAAATCAACCTTAGTATCTAACAAACTAATAATCTTAAAATCAACAAATCAACCATCAAAACCATACTTTTATCCAAGATCCATACTTTTCTTGAAACTTAAACTTATCAAAGGTTTGAAAGAAGGTTTATACCTTTATTAGTTTCTTGGGAGTTCTTCTTCTTGATGAATAATGCTTTATATATTCTTAGTGTGCTTAGAAACCCAAACCTTTCAAAGAAATTCAAGAAAACACTAAAAGTCACTATTTGACACTATTAATCATCACTTTCATCATTTTATTTAACCATGAAAAACTCAAGAAAATGTTATGAAAGATTTATCTTACCTTAGTTTGATAATGAGGAATCTTAGGAATTAATTTGAGCAATTATCCATGGCTTGAAGTAAAAATTTAAATTTTCATTTCTTGTTTTTCTTAAAAAGTCAAATGGAGTTTAGGGGAGGGGGAGAGAGCTTCTTGGCTTGATTGCTTGGGTGATGAAGTGTGGTTGATTTTGTGTGTATAATTGGATTTTTAATATTTGAACAAATCAAGTAGCATGGCCTTTGTCAAAGCCTACAACCTAGCCAAGTACTACTCCCATGCTTCTACACTATTCACTACACCACCTTACTATTGCATTACTATTTGATTAGCATTCTCTAATTGAATCTTAGGGTAATTGATTTACATGGATTGCATGAGAAGTTGCATGGGCTTGATACGTTTATTTGTTCGCTTACATATTCACTTGGTCGCTTATTCGTTATTGTGATAAATCCTCATAAGCGATTCGCGGGGTAATCCTTTTCTTATAACTCTTTTATGCTTTGTAACCTTGTACATGGATTTTAATTCATAGGATTTTAATTTCATTATTGTAACGTGATTTTCGTATTCCTTGGTAGTTTGTAAGATAAGGTCGTTTTACCAAGTTTGTTTTCTTCGAAAACTAACGACTTTTACATACACTCATTTGGTACGTATAATCACAATATCGACTTGGAAACTCAATTTACCATACATAACATAGTGAATATCGACTTGGAAACTCAATTTACCATACATAACATAGTGTGGGCTAAAAAAATTCCCCCGATCGTGAGAATTACTATTCATTGATTGTTTTACAAAGTCCCATAAATTTGGGTTATTACAGTCTTCCCCTCTTAAAAGGATTTCGTCCCGGAATCAAATAGAAGGGGATACTTTTCTTTCATTGTGTTCTCTAGTTCCCTGGTGGTAATCCAAATCCACCAGAAATTTTTTCAACACTTGTTTATTTACTTTGTGTGATTGAATACTTTATAATCATAATCCGCACTCTTGCATATTCAAACATAGTTGTATATTTAAGAAAGAATTTTTCATAAAGGAAAAAAGGAACCAGAATTCCATTCAACCCCCCTTCTATAATTCTGTTGTTAAATTTTTAGGGAATAACAGTTTTTATTCATTAATATAAAAACGTGTTATCATGTTGAGTTCTTTAATTCAATTTGATTGATTAACTGCATTCATCCCCCATCTACAGTTAATTAAGGCCTAACAATCCTTATGACAAGTTATGAGAATAGTTTTTCTCACAAGTTCAACATATGTGAAAGTTGTATCATGACTTGTGTTTAACTAGATGTCTTCTTCATTTTCATGAAGCTCTAGTAGACTATAGTAGATTTGAATGTACTCTCCACAATAGTAGCATTTTCAATCCTGGTTCCTTTTGAGAGGGATCACCACTAGAAGTGGATTTACTGCCTTATAATTGTGCATCAAATGTATTTATACTTTTTCTTTCAAAATCCTGAGTAGATGCATATTTAACAATATTTTTAAGGTATTGTTGTTCGCTGGTATGAATCTTCAATTAAATTGGAGTGGATTTAAATGGTTTCCATTCAAGATGACCATACTCAAATCATTTAACAATTGAAAGATTTGAACACTTGAAATGTGCATATTACTGAACAGTGGGTCATCACTTAAAAGTGATGAAACCCATGTGTTTGTGTTTGCATCAGCATGTAGTTTCTAACCAACTAAATATAAGTTTGAGTGGTTAGCATAATATTAGACACTATGTTACTTGAGTATATGGACTCGACAAAGAAAAGGATTTTAGTGATTTATCCAAGATATTCTATTACTTGAACACTTGGTTTCTAAAATATGTGTTCACTATTTACAAAGAATGGAAGAACGTGTTTTTAGATGATATTTTTTAGCAGTTCCCTTAGAAATAAAAGTAGGTTCAGATGATGTGCTCTCACTATCAAATTTGTATCTCCACCTTTTGAGTCCTGATTCATGAATGATTCCATGAATCAATGTCATTAAGTGTACACTGAAGTCTAATGAGATTTAATATTGGTGATAGACATTATTTGGATAGTTTTTTCTTTACTTGGTGAGAGTCAGGCTTATTTCATTACTTTTGTTCATTCCTTTACTTATTTGAGATACATTGGTCTTATGATAGAAAGGCATTTTGTTACACAGTCACTAAGGTTAATGAATAGATCATGAGGTAAGCTTACTGACATGTGGGATACTCTCAGTCCTACTGCAGAGTTCAGACCACATATTTCTTACAAGAATATAAAATTAAATGTGGTAAGAATATTATGTTGTTGTACTGAACTCGCTGATACGATAATGAGACACTTTGAGTAAGAATGTTCATCAAATTATCATTAGTTCAAGTCTCAAAATTTTCCTTAAAGAAAACTTTAAGCTACAAAATCATAAATCTTTGAAACATAAGTTTTTACTTGTTCATTTAGATTTTTCTCTAATTAAAGAATTTAGTTTTTTTATTGATTTATATTTTAATATTAAATTCATAATTTGAAAGTATAAATTAGAATTTTTAACACTCTGAAATTTTTTATTATTTTTTAGTTTATTTTATTTTTTTTAAAATGTAGCAAACATATTTTGAAGAAAATTAACTGTTAGGTTTGAAGATTCATAAACAAGTGTCAAGTATGTAAGCATGTACAAATCAACATAATCATATCATCATCGTTCAAGGAATTTAAATAAACATAAACATTTCAAGTACAAGGCACATTAATTGCAATAATTATACATTAACCATGTATAAACATTGAAAGATAAGCAATTATAACATGATAGAAAAAGAGAAAGTTTCATTAATAATAAACTTAGGATCTTTATTAAAGAGTTATTTAACAAAAATTCTCCTAATGACCCTAAGACACTAAATATCCTGGGATTCAGAGCTAGAGGGATATGTTGCCTTCGTAGTATGGGCCTTCCTTTTGAGGATCCTGCACATCGACATAGTGAAACCAATGACCCTCTTCTATTCCACAAGCTTCTTGTGATGTTCTTTTTCTTGCCTTTCCTTCTTAATACGTAAGGACACATGCATGAATATTATTATGTCATGTTCCTCATGGTTGAGGTTCACCCAGACCACTCTTGGAACGCTAAAGCGGTCAAAGGTTTCTTCATTAATGGTGATGGTGTAGTTGTCGAAGTTGACTTTGATTGCACTAAACAAACAATTATACTGAAGAAAAATTCAAATGGTGTTTATGAGAGATGATAGGATATGAGGAAGAACTGGTCTCTTATAAAGAGGGATTTGGAGCACGAAAGGACCCAGAAACACAGCTTAAGGTCATCATTCATAATTACCAGCAATCTTTTCCATAAATAATAAAATAAAGTCTCTCTCTTAGATTTTCTAGATAAACTTTTATAATTAACACAAATTTAGCATATTACTAAATGAATTAAGATTAATTATAAAAGAAATTATTCTTGAAACTCTATTGAGATTCTTTCAAATATTTTACTTTATGCAAATATTGCAAGAAAAAAAATAAATATCACATTTACATGCATACACATAAATCAAGACAAATATCCACAATGACAAACATCTCGTAACTTAACATTATACCAAAATCAAGTATTCCATCACAAGCTACATAAATTTATTTAAAATTATACTTAGCTACTGGATGTAAGAAATGAATATTTGTTGAACATCAACCCATCCAAGAAAAATCCACTAAATATACCTCATATATCAGTGATTAACAATGCATTTTTCTCTGAAATCTGTTAGTTTCTTAAAGTAATACACAAAATCAAACTATCAAATCATATAGGATGTTAGGTCACACAACACTGTAGAAGGGGGTTGAATATAATGTAGAATATAATCAAATCGATTTCAAACACATGTAACAGTAAACAGATATATTCGATATAATAAACTCTGTTACAATGGAACTGTTCTCTCTCAGTGATGAACAAATATCACGAGAGCTGCTAGGTTACAATGTATGATCTTCTCGATAATGATAACATATATAGTGTAAACCTATATTTGTGTTTATATAGTATACAGTTACAAGATAACTTCTAATTGATATGGAATATAATTCTGTCTCCTAAAATATATCAATCAGATATCTTATACAAGTCTGCTTATCTTCTAACTCTTTCCATGCATATCTTCTTTTGTATTAGTCTCGATCTTCTTTCCTGTAAATCAGCTTCTTTCCTTAACTATTAGTCCTCTCGTACTTAAGTTCTAATATCCATCTTCTGATATTTATCTTCTGATAATCTAAGTTCTGATATCCTTAAGTTCTAACTTCCAGTAAGTACTGATTCTCGTAATTACTGATATTTCCTGTTTGTTAAGATCTGAAAACTAAACATGAAACATATTAGACATGACATCTCAAATATATCTAAAAATCTCCCCCAACTTGTAAATTGTGCAAAAATATACTAGTTAATAGATTAGATGATGTCAAAAACATTTAAGTTCAAATACAATGAGAGTTTAATAAGACTATTAACTACAACTTACAGTCCTTGTAGCTTGACCAACTTCATTGGATCAATCTGAATCCATAATGATTCTTAACAAAATCTCTTACCAGCTTATCTTCAGCTTTCCTCAGAACTTCAACTAACTGTGCTTTGACCTATATCAGTTCTTCATCTTTACTATCACCAATTTGATAAATGGTTGTTCTGAGAGCTTGAATTGATGTTTTTTCAAGTCCATCACCAATTCTGATAACTCTAGGATGTGAAGAGTTTTCATTATAACATAAGCATTTTCCTTTCAGAATAACTTCCACCTTAGCAGAATTCTTTAGCATAGGAATTTCTCTTCCATCACCTTCAGTAATCATTGATATTTACTGAGAAGTCTTTATACCAGAGGTTCTAAATAGATCTCTTATAGCCTTCAAAATGTATTCTGACCATCTTCTGGTAACATCAGATTTTACTTCCAGAGGATAGTGAATATATTGAAGTTTTCTGACAGACTTCTTTAGTACATCAGTATCAGCTAGTCTGTAAGTTAATCCATCATAGAGAAATAAAATCAATTTCTCCTTTAGATTATCCTTATCATGAGCATCTATCACAATTTGAGAAGACAACACTTTGTCAAGGTGCTTTTGTTTGATTTGTTCATATAGTTTGTCTGTCAACATGAAAGGATCTCTTAGAGTAACTTCTACTCCTGTTTGTATCTTCTCTTCATCAAAACCTAATCCAGCTTTATCTCTAGGTTGCTTGGCTCTCAACCCAAATGTTGCGAGTTGATTCATGATAAGTTTTGATTTTGGTTCAACTGGAGTAGCTTTCTTCCATAACAGCTTCTTCTTATCAGTAATTGTCATCTTTTCCAAATTAACTTGATCAGAATTTGTTGTTTCTTCTGTAACTTGCTGTTCTTCATTCTGAACAACTTGAGTAGTGTCAGGGGTTGTTTTAGATTCTTTAATTATCTTTCTTCTCTTCAGAATTTGAACAGTTTCATCTTCTATCAAATCATCATCATGCATTGTAGTTTGATAGACTGGAATGGAAGAACTTATCTTTTTCTCAATCTTTAAAGGTTCATCAACCTTTTCTTTTCCTTTTGACTTAGGATCAATCTCAGTTTATGATCTAGTCTTGGATTTTGAAGTCTCAGAATTTGACTTTTCCCAGATCACAATGCCTTTTTCCTTAGGCTTTGGAGGTTTCTTTGCATCAGAAGCTTTAGACTTAAGATTTGTCTTCTCAGCTACAAATCTAGCTTCTTCCTCCTTGAGAGTTTCCAAATCCATTCCTGGATTTTGTTTCAGAAATAATCTTCTAGCTATCTCCTCATCAAGTGTCTGGATTTTAGGATTTTTGTAATAAACAGTAGTCTGCTTCCCTTTTAGCTTCAGAGTTTGTAAAAACTTTTGAGAGTCTTTAGACCCTAACTGAATCAGAATATCAGGACTTGACATCAGACTTTGCTTATCAGAACTTGACTTCATACTTTTAGCATTCATAGCATCAGAACTTGGCATGTTCTATGTAGAAGATTTTCCTTGAACTTTTCCTTGACCTCTGCTCTTATCAAAGTTTCCCTGGTCATCACCTTTATCATCCTTCTTCTTCAGTATTTGAGTAGGTGAGCATTTGGACTTAACTACCTTCTCCCCCTTTTTGGCATCATTAGGAAGTAAGAGTGAAAGAAGAAGTTCAACTGAAGATTGGATTTCATCCAACTGAGCTTTCTGAGAAACTTGGTTAGCCAGGACGTCAGCAATTTGGGCCTATTGCTTCTCTTGAATCTTCTCAATGGCTTCAATTTTCTCAAGAGTAGGTCTGATATATCTGTTCTTGTCAAGCTTGATCTGTAGATCTAGCTTATCAGCATGTTCCTTTAGTGTATCAACCTTTTCATGAGTAGAAGAATGTAGACCTTGAAGATGTTTGGTAGAAAGAGCAGTGATCTTGAGTTGTGTCTTTAAATCAGCATTTGTGAGCAACTCATCAGCTTTAGCAATACGCTCAGTCAAAATGTTAGAACTTGGAATGAAATCAGTGTCATTCCACTTCTTGGTCCACTCCACACCTCTCTGAGTATCCTCCCAAGGAATAGGTGCTTCCTTTTCAACAAATTTCTTCACCAATTCTTCCTTGCCTAGTATAGGAACTGGAGTCTCAGCAGAAACAATGTCTTTAGAACTTGAGGAAGACTCATTATGTTCTGACAGCACAACAGTGTGGGAAGCAACTGGAGATTCAGGAATAACTTCATTTAAATTCTGAACATCAAAATTTATCTCCAGAGCTGGTGTAGATGGTCTCTCAGCATCTAAGATTGGAGAGTTAACTATAGATGGCTGAGCTTCTGTAGATGGAGCTTCCAGATAAAGAACATTTGGTATATTCAAATTATGAATATCTATCTCAGAGTTTTCATTTTGTTCTTTAGCATCATCTGTAGCTTTAATAGGAGAGACATGAGGGGTAACCACTGTATCATTAGCAGTGTCTTTGGCCTAAGCTGGAAGGGCTTCAATAACAATTGGTTCTTGTGAGATCAAAGATTCCTTATAATGACTCATGTATTTTTCTTTTTATTCTAATATTTAAAAGTGTAATAAAGGTTTAAATAATTAAATAAATATGTGTATTGATTTTGGCAGCAGTTATTAATTGTTATTTATCTATTTGTGATCTGTTGATATGTGAGATTGGATTGTGTGATTATTTATTGAGTTATACGATTTTATTTCGCTTGTAAAAGTAATTTTATTATAGTTTTAATTCCATATATATTTGGATGATCTCTAAAATTGCTTTATAATTTTATAATTTCAATAATTATTTTTAGGACTTTATAAAATTGAGAAATCAATATTTCATTAATTATTTATTTTTAAATGATTTTCAGATTGTGTTTATTTGTAAAATCCATATTTAATTCAGGAAATCTTCAAAAATCATGAAACTCATATTTTATTAAGTTCGTATTATTCTGAGAATTTTAAAAATTATTTTGGGAATTTTCAGAATTAGTTTCACCCGCGCGTTGTTTCGTTATTTGTTAAAAAGCGGGTAAAAAGTGCACCTTGAAAATTGTTTTTAAAATTACAAAATTTATATTTTCGTAACTTCGGGATATTTATATTATTTTAACTTTATTTTGGAAATTTTTTGAAACTATTTTAAGGGTGGCATGGTTCGCTAAAATTCAGATTTCGGGGTGAAATTTTGGTTCCCGGATATGTCTGGGATACGTGTCAAAATCTTATAAAAGAAATTGACATGTATCCAATTAATAGATACGTGTCACCAGCCCATAAACACACCCGCTCACACGCGGTTTCTTCTGTTTCTCTTCACTCTCTCTCTATTCTCTCTTTGCTCTCTCTGTTCTCTCTCTATATCCTCTCGGTTTCTTTTGTTTCTCTCCTTCTCGCCGGTTTCTTGTCCCTGTTCCGTCGCCGTGCTTATTCTGGTGTCTTGGTCTCGGTTCCGGCTCCGTTCTTCCTGGTATATGTATATATATATATATACAACAGCGTATATATATATATATATTGTGTGTGCAATTGTGTGTGCAATTATGTGTGTGTGTTAGTGTGTGTTAGTGTGTGTGGTGTGTGGCGGTTCGCCGTGTCTGGTGGATGTGTTTTTGGCCGTGTTTTGGCCGTGTTCTGTGCTCCCTGTTTTTCTTGTGTTGGGCTATGTTGGGCCTGTTCATTCGGGCCTTGGTTTCTTTGTTTGGGCCTTGCAGTTGGGTTCGACTGTTGGGCCGAATTTCTGCAGTGGGCTGATTATTATAATTTTAATGTCTATTTTCTCTTTTTCTACAGGAAAATTAATGAATAATATTCGTGAAATAAAAAATTTTGTTGCGGAAAAATTATTTTAATCGGCGTAATTTATTTGGGAACCCGTATTAAATCGGGGGCCAATAAATTATACCGCCGTTGACGATGAACTTCGGTGAGTCAACGGTGGACGGTGATGATGATGTTCTGAGTCCTAAATTTTATAAATAAATAAAATGATTTACGTAAAATATTTTTGAACTTAAATAATTAATTACAAATTGTGATGTGGTATAATTTGTATAAAATGGTGGAATTGAGTGGATTGTTGTGACTGTTGGCGTCGATTGTAATCGATGGGTAGGCTTATAAACAAAGAAGTTGCTGCCAAATTTTTCTAAATATGTATTTGTAAACGTACGTATTTATATTATGTGTTACCCCTATTTGTTCGGATTACGTGGTTACGTGACTATGTGTATAATAGCTATACAAGTCGGGGTATCGGATTGAGTTATTAGGATTTGAGGATATCAAGCATGTCGGTATAACTTATTAGGGTACTCTGTATTTGTAGATCCCAGTCGAGTTCCCAAGATCGAAATCAGCGTGAAAGCTACTTAGGGTTTGGTAAAGCGTTACAAGGCAAGTACCCCTGACCATTCTTTTATGGTTCAGTACATATGAATAGCTAAATGTTTTATTCTCGTAATGGAACAAAAATGTTTTAAGTTACGTATCCCCTGTAGTTATAAATCATTGTTTTCAAATTGTTTTAGGGAAAAGTAACTTCGAAAGGTACCTATCTCATATGAAATGATTTGCGAAATGGATTTTATGTGTGTGCTGGCAAAACAAATGATTTTGAAAATGAGATAGGTACAAGTGTTTTGAAAACTGGATAAAACGGTCAGATATGGGATACATAGGGGCCAGAGTAGGCCTATTGAGGTGGCGTAAGAGGCTAATTCGGTTGCGCGCAATATATAACCAATTATTCCAGCTGGTCGGAGACCTAGCTAGTCTCTGAGTTCTGGAACAGGTAAATGGGATGGCAGTAAGAGTCCGTCTGGTATTGATAGCCTGATCAGCTGTCTTCACATATCCGTTACGTATCTGATTTGGATTTGTGATTCCCGTAAGGGTATAAGTGGTTGGCACAACGGTTTTATAAATGTGAATAGCATGCTAAAATTGGACTCTGGTACTTACACAGCACACTACTATGTTGTTTTGATAAAGCATGCTAGTTAGTGATATCCAATTATCTCCGATTTTCATTATATAATGTTGATGACATGATTACAGCTCTAATCCTATTATTGTTACATTACTGTTTTTATTCCGTTATTCATATATTGGTACTGCTGAGCGATTATGCTCACCCTTGCAAACTGTTATGTATATCTCGCAGATGCCTAGAAGACCAGTCAGGCATACCCGTGTTCCCGCCCCTTCAGGACCCGGCTCCTCTGAGGTAGTTTGTATCAGACCATGAGGTCTGATGAGTTGCTGAATAAAGTTAGAGTGTGTTAGATGTTGAATAAATGGGTTGTAATAATGTGAACCTGGATCATACTTGAACCTGGATCGGATCTTGGTTTGGGGTCAAGTAAGTATATTTTAATAAT